>NW_027501566.1:0-70643 GCF_021521415.1 Bidens hawaiensis | reverse complement strand
AACAAAAATATGGGTAGATCTATCGGGGTGACACCCCCCCCCCACTTCCATCGCGTTGGGTTAAAAGTGGCCGTATTTTGAGTCTGGTATGTGTCAGGTTATCAACTATGATATTCATACGTAATGTTGTATTCTTTGTTGCTCGTCTACACCAGCACATTTTGTTTAAAAAGTAAAATGCCTATTGTTTTGTGATGTAATGACGGTAGATCATTACACACGGGTTTGTGTTATAATGGCGGTAAACCATTATACACGGGATGTTTTTGATATCATTCGGGGTGTGGTGACGATTACACACGAATTGATATTGGATATAATGACAAAAGATCATTATATGGATGTTGTTTTCGATATATATACATATGGACTATTTTTATTATAAAGGGAAACTCATCAACATATAGTGTTGATGTTGAACCGACAGTAAAGAGCACATTCAAGTCAGTTGCGGGTCAGCACACGTAGGTCAGAATTTTTGACACATCATAATTTTTAGTCAACGCAAACGATTTTAGATATTGTTGATGCTGAACCAACAATAAACAACACATGTAGGTCAATTAGCACTCAAAAAACTTTTTGATCTAAAATCGATTAAACTGAATCCAAAGCTGCTTTGAGATCTGCAGCCAAAACACTAAATTGCTCATGGTAATCAATAATTAATTAATTTGAAGGTTGTAGTACTGAATGCTAACTTTCAATTTCAACAAACCAAACACAAAATAAGTTTTAACCTGCTTCTCCTATTCTATTATTTCCACAATTACCCTTGTTCAAATGTTGGGTTGTTCATCGCGTCAACCCGTTTGGGTTTTGGGTTCGGGTTTATCGGGTTTGGGCTAGTCAGGCTTCGGGTTAATAGGGTTGGTTTTTTGGGTTAATCTTGCTCTTAAGTCAAAATATTTGTTCAGCACGCGCATGTCAGTTGCAAGTCGGCACAATTTTGGCTTTTGCTGATGCTGAACCGACAGTAAACAGCACTTACAAGTCAGTTGCGAGTCAGCACACGTCGGTCAGAATTTTTGACATGTCATAATTTTTAGTCAACTCACACGGTTTTGGCTTTTGCTGATGCTGAACCAACAGTAAACAACACACGCAGGTCAATTAGCACTCAAACAACTTTGTGATATGAAATCGATTAAACTGAATCAAAGCTGCTTTGAGATCTGCAGCCAAAACACTAAATTACTCATGGTAATCAATAATTAATTCATTTGAAGGTTGTAGTATCGAATGCTAACTTTCAATTTCAACAAATCTACACAAAATAAGTTTTAACATGCTTCTCTTATTCTATTATCTCCCAAATTACCCTTGTTCAATTGTTGGGTTATTCATCGGGTCAACCCGTTAGGGTTTTGGGTTCGGGTTTATCGGGTTTGGCTAGTCAGGCTTCGGGTTAATAGGGTTGGTTTGTCGGGTTAATCTTGCTCTTGAGTTATACATATGTGAATAACAACGTCTAATATTACGGCCCATAGAACTGGGTTACCATAAAAATAAAAAATGGACTAGTAGAAGCTTTACTAAATTGAGTTGATTAAGATATGCATTTCAACCAACAAATTAAGTGACTGACTCTTATTTATGTTTTATAAATGTGATTAATTGATCTGGCACATTTATATTTAACATAATCTGATTTATGTGATGTGAAAATGAAATTTAAAGTGTATATGTTCATATGCGCTTAATCATTATCAACATATTGATAGGTTAATTTCAGGTCATTTACAAAATCTAATTTGGAAATAAGTCTAATAGGAGTGTCTCCTCTTGTTGGGCTCAGGGACCGTGGGTTTGTTGTGGGTCAGGCTGCGTTGAAGGCTGAATCGGGCAAAGTTGTTAAACACGAGAAAGCTTGTTTAGATAATCAACATGTCTTTCTACCATTTGCCTTTGATACATTTGGTTTTCTGGCTCCAGAGGCTGTGAAATTTTTGAGTAGGGTTCAGCGCGTCGTACACGGAACCTCTTCAGCTTCTAGGTCTCAAAGCTTCGTTTTTAGCAGGATTGGCTTTGCTGTTCAAAAGGGGGTTGCGGCGCAGCTTGTTGCCCGTTTGCCTGCCACTTTATTGTAATCGTTTTATAGTAAATTATATAAAACTTCGATTATTTATATGTCTATAAATTGTATAACTATGATATTTGATAACATTCTTGTTACGAAGAACAACATAAACAAAAATCTGTATCTATATAGCATATAATAACTAAAGAATATATTCAAAAACTAAAGAATATAGTTAGCATTTGTGCTATACCATAATTGTCCTTGGTTCATAAATTGTCAATACGCAACCATAAATGACTTTTGCTATGGTGTGAAGATTAATCTGTTTTGTATTTTTGACAACATGTTATAAGCCTAATGTCTTGAGTATCTTTGATTGAGTCTATTATAATTTTGTTTTATAAATTACTACAAACCTTAATTATGTCTTAATAATTATATTGCTTGTAATTTGGTAATGTCCGACTCAACCAGGAAGTACCGAGTGTGGTTATTACGTCTTAAATTTCATGAAGGAGATCGTTCATGAAGGACTTCAAATCCTCTTTGATAACAATGTAAGTGAAATTTATTTGTTTTATTATTTTGTTGTTTTATTATGGTCTATATGCCCGTTTTAGCTTAAAGGGCAAATTAGTCATTTGGCCAATTGATTCAGATGATAAAGTTTAGGGGTGTTCATGGTTTTTACCATATCATTTTTTGCATCAACTAAATCATTTTAGGTGTATTTATGTAAATTTTTACGGTTCAGATTCGGTTTTTAATAATCAAAAACCATAACTAACGGTTTGGCTCATGGGTGTTCACGGTTTGGTTTTCGCGGTCTATTGGTTAAACTGTGAACCAAACCGTTAGTAACGGTTTTTAATATTTGTAAACCAATACCAAAACGTGGAACTCTAAAACCAAACCAAACCAAACCAAACCCTTACAGTTTGGTATCACGGTTTGGGCTCGTGGTCCTTTCATACTATATTTCCAAAATAAGGTATGATATATTATATTCAAAATATTTCATATGTAAATTAAGCTTTGATACACAAAAATGAGAAAAGGAAAGACCAACCTATTAACAAAATAGGATATATGGAATATTGTCAATACTTCTAGCATTTCTGATATGCTTTGTGTGTTTGGGATTTGGGCTTACTTCATTGTTTATTTTTTGTTTAAACATAGTTAAAATATGTTGCATTCACATAATAAACTAATAGTTTTAACTTTTAATCTAACACATGTACATACAATATAAAATTGCAGTCTGGTCTGGTTTTATACGGTTGGTTCTCGTTATAAGCCATAAACCAAACCGTTCGCTACGGTTCGAAAATTTTGAAACCAACAGACTGAAACTTAAGAAAAAAACCAACCCTGAAACCGAACTGATGAACGGTTTCGGTGGTTTCACGGCTTCGAACCGAACGATGAACACCTAGTTTGACATTTGAACTGACGTTTTTTTTTTAATTTTCAACTTAGGTTGGGGGAGACAAACACGAATACACAGAGGCAGATTTCGATGCAATATTTTGATTTAGGATGCTTACTTTGGAAATGGAATGTATAGTTTTGCTGCTATATTTTGAGGCATTAATTAAAATATTATTATGCTAAACAAAACAAAATTAAAAACTAAAAGTTATACGATGACATGCATAAACGCATGTCGTTAATTTGTGTCGTAAACACCAGTATTGAAAGTGCGCCATAAATGCATGTCAAAAACGTGTCATAAATACGTGTCAAAAACAAGTGTCATAAATGTGTCAAGTGTGTCATTAAATATGACACCGGGGAAGCGTGTCATATTCAATTTATGACATGAGGCTTCAATAACACATATTTGCATGTCATAAGGGCCCTTTAATGACACGCAATGCGTGTAATTGAAGACCTTTTTTCAAGTAGTATTTAGAGATAGTCTCTAACAGTGAATACTTAAGTAAGATATGATGCATCAGATTTTAAAAGTTGGAGATTCATAATTGAACATCATGACTCGTGTGCATCATATGTTGTTGCATTAGGACCGATGCACTAGTGAGACTCATGTATCTTGTATGTTGAGTACAAGATCGTTGATGTGAGTCATGGTGTATCACACATTTTGGGATGTGTGGATTCATTTTAGACTCTTCTATGCTTTTCAGGTGACACATACACGCAACACATGGTACCAGAAGTTCTAAGACCTGATTGATAAAAGCTGTATGATTTACTTTTGTATGAACATGAATATGAGCAAAAAGAACATATAACTGCATGATTTATAGAGTATATTTGGTACCCAAACACCACCATTGTTTACATTATAATCTCAACCAGTCCTCTCCACCGATGAAATCTGTATCAAGAAAAGGAACCGCTTCTTCAAACCCAAATGACTTCGACCAAGATACACGTTTCTTTCTATCTGCCCCTTTTCCTCTGCACTCATATTCTCCAAAAACCGCAGTCCTGGTCGCGCATACATAAACTTTTACCATTCCACTTTACTAACTTCAGGTCTATGGATAAAATTTTGGCTAAATGAATTATGGGATATATACCTTTGCCTATATGGTTGGTTCCAGTCACTCCAACCGGAAGGATCAATAATATTGTCAATGTCACAATATGAATAAACAGCCCTTGAATAGTTTCCCCATGCTCTCCCCAAAAAGATTGCCAAACCACTTCCTGTGACAGAACAGTTAACAAAAGAAAATCCAGTTTTCTCTTCTTCTGAGTTCCTGTGATGTGCTGCAATGGCTCCATATTTATCAGCCACTGAATGCAGACTGCATTCCTGATAAATAAACAAAAACTAATGTTAGTATGACGGTTAATCCTTGACTTTGTAAGGTTTCTTTTCAATGCATAGGCCTGCTAAAGTACCGAATATACAAGATCGGGCTTCTTATGTTCTTTTGTTCGACTCTATACAAACAAATGAACAGGCATAAATATTTAAAATAACACACATTCTTGTTAGGAAAATATACATGTCCATGTTCATTTATGTTCGTCATTTATATTTGAAACGAACAATATTAACTAAACCTATTACAACAACATTACAAGTAAAACAAGAGAAGCATGTTCTTGTTTGTTCCTTCAATTTGTCACACTGATTACCCAAGACTTGTTCTACAATTTGATTGGGTGATCGGTCCATAACTTACGAGCCAATTAGTGTTGCTAAAAACTTAACTAAATATGTAAACGAACATAAATAGACAGATGTAAATTAACAAACATAAACGAGTGGATGAACATGACATATGTTCAAATTTGTTTGTTTAACTAAGTGAACATATTTTTATGTTGTTTGTTACAAAAACAAACATACTTGCCACCGTAATTTTAATATTGTTCGTTGAGCATTAAGTTCATTTACAGGCCAGCGTATGCATGTACCTTGAAGAGTGATCTTGAATTTCCAAAGATGAAATCAACTGTTCCTTGAATATAACATCGATAGAAGTAATGCGATCCACTTTCATCAAGAAGGGTGTCTTGTGTACCGAGTATTCGCACTCGATAAAGCACCGCCTTATTGCCCGCAATCCTTAATGCTACTGCTTGCATTTTATACCCTCCTGGCACTGCAACAACGTTATTCTGTGTAAAACACAAAACCAAACCAAGTTACATGGACATAGAAAACCAAACATAGAAGCAGTGACACTGCTGATACTATGTTACCTCAATGGTAATCCCAGAAGCACAAAAGTAGTCAGATTCTACGGCGACAGAAGCTGTTCTATATGTTCCTAGTTCAGAACCATCTTTGTATTTGTCGGATGCTTTGTCGTGCCAGCTTAAAACCGTTTCCGAAGCATGATTAGGATCTCCAATGAAAGAAATATAGGGTTTGGAAGCAGGAACTATCACTTTTTCTCTGCATATCATCATATATACGTACTTACTATTAACTGAGAACAAAAAAATAAACACAGTATATAAATTTTGTAACGAACGAAACCAGGGGCGGGTCAGGTTTATTATTGAAATTTTAGCCCTTGCCAATGAATGAAACAAACCTGTAAACACCAGGAAGAATATAAATCTTGACCCTGATGGAATTATTAAACGGGACCATATCAACAGCAGCTTGAACAGTTGGCGAATCACCGCGACCGGTTTGATCAACTACGATGACTCTACTAGCATTCCCATCAATATCTCCACTCCGAAAAGTTAACCTTTCAGTTATCTTTTTGTAATCGTGATCTTTATAATCTTGTTGTTGCATCTTGATGTCGTCCCACGTGATGTAACTTCCCAAACTATTGACACCATAAACCAGCAAAAAGAAAGCAACCATGATTCTGAAATCCATCATCGATCGGTAGTTTTGATTTTTGAAAAATGAAAAAACTAGAAGATCGAGGTGGGTGTGGGTCAAGTGTGAGGTTAATAAATGGGGGAGCGTAGGTGGTGCATGTGTATGGGTGTTACTTTATAAACTATATATACATGCAGTAAAGAATTAACTAACAAACATACATTTGAATGCAAGAAAGAACATCAGTTGGTGTGTTCTTCTTCCATGTCATTTAAACTACGACTGGATAGATTCAACCATCATATTATGTATAAACATAATATATATATATTATATATATATATCTACTGGGAGAGAGAGAGAGAGAGAGAAAGAGAGATTTGTTGAGTATTAGTTATGGAAGTGGAAAAGGTAATTAAATGAAGTAGAAAAACAGCGGTTTTGGTTGCTGAAGAAGCTGATGGGATTGTTCATCTTCTTATAAATATATTGTTGAAGAAAATGGGATACCGATCGAGAATGTAGGGACGTGTAAACTAACCTCCACTAAAACCGCCATGGGATTGGGAGGGATGGACTTCACCTCGTTAATTATTCTTTGTTAATTAACAGTGTTTTAGAAACCGGTTTAAACCGGTACGTTGAACCGGTTAAACCGGATTACGCACATTAGGCTAGTATTTTGAGTCCGGTATTTTTGAAAAGTTTGCTAGAACATCGTACCGGCGGTTTTTGTCTAAAATACCGGTTTTTGCTGACAAACCGGTTCTAAGCCCGAAAACTTTTTTGATATTTGCGGTTCATATTTTCAAAATTACTTTTAATTCAACAATTAATATTTAAACGTGTAAACTTTAGGACTATTTTTTTAAAATTGAGTACTTTGCATTATTTTTTTAATAAGAATTAACTTTTGGATTATTTTTTGTTAAAGAAATCATTTAGTTTTGAGTTATTTTTGGATTGAAGTTACACTTGTAGAAAATTATAAGGTTAACTATTCAACCGGTTGAACATTCGGTATAACCTGGTTCAACCGGTTTCACAATTTTTAGCCCACAATATAAGTAAAATACAAATTTTTAAAACATTGCTAATTAGTATTAACCTCCTCATAGATAATTCAGGGTTTCAACATGTTTATTTTCATTTTGAATTAATTTCAACAGCATCACCTTCACTGTTTTCAGTTTTATAATTTTTGATGATTATTATATTTCATTAAAAAATAACAAGGCTATAGACTAACAGAATTAATGTAACATCCTAAAATTTATAATGTTGAAAAAAGAAAGTTATGTTAGTGATTTCGCGTTTTTAATTATTAATGTCGGGTAGGAGCGGATCAGGGACTTGGATTAATTGAGATGGGTTAAATGAAAATGGGATTTAAGGGATATAAATATCCCCTAAACCCAAAAATATCTTCATTTACATCTATTCCTTCACACTTCCAAAACACACAAACCCCATACACAAGCCGACCGGCGGCCGAGATCCGAGGAGAGAGAGAGAGGCCGAGAGCCGTAGAGAGAGAGACCAAGATCCGAGAGAGAAGAGAGAGCGGTTGGTTGTGATTAAGCAAGGAAACAAGATCCAACAAGCTCAAAAAGGTAAGATTCTTGAACTTTGAAGTTTAAAGATCCAAACTTTTTAGTGTTAAGTGACCGGAAATGGTCGGGAAGCGTAGTGGGTGATATTGAACCATAGCGGGGGTGTTAAAATCGCTCGAAATGTTGGACAGAAACCAAACAGCAGGCTGTCTGGGCAACTTCGCCTTCATCTGGGCAACTTCGCCTTCATCTGGGCAACTTCGCCTTCAAGCGATGAACTTCGCCTGCAAGCTAAGTTCGCCTGATGAACTTTGCCTGCAAGCTAAGTTCGCCTGATGACAAGTTCGCCTGAGGTTTAAGTTCGCCTGATGACAAGTTCGCCTGAGGTTTAAGTTCGCCTGATGACAAGTTCGCCTGAGGTTTAAGTTCGCCTGATGACAAGTTCGCCTGAGGTTTAACTTCGCCTAAAGCTAAGTTCGCCTAGCTGGTAACTTCGCCTAAAGCTAAGTTCGCCTAAGGTTAACTTCGCCTAAAGTCAAGTTCGATTAGAAAATAAATTAAAAATCTAATGAAAAATGTGTTAAGATAGTTAATGAAAATAAAATTTTTTCCAAGCTGACCTGGCAGCTCGACCCCAGCCAGGGGCTCTGCCCCTTGGACCCTGCTAGGGGCTGCCGCCCCTAGACCCCGCTGCCAGGGGCGCTGCCCCCGGACCCCCGTTCGTTGTGGGTCATATAAAGATAGAAATACATTATGAGAAGTGATAGTTAATTGATACGTATACTTGTTATACAGTCAGCCGTGCACAAATGAAGAAAGGAATTACGATTAACGGTGAACGTAACCGTGTTCAGGTGAGTTTCTAGCCCCATTCCTTGTTATGTTTTCGGGGCTGTGTGCATACTTGATGTGTTGTTAATACACTTATCCTAAGTGATAAGTGTATGCCCTATGTGATATATGTGTTATGAATGATTGCTTGATGGTACGTGAACGATATTCGGATATTGCACGAACTGTCAGGTTGTAACGCTAGGTATAGGTAAGAATGTTATGTATGTTATGTATATGAGCATGGTAGTGATAATAGAAGAAAGAAATGATAATGTATGGTTGTATGGTTACGAAAAGGGTACCGAGCCCTAATAATACTTGAGGTATGATGTATGGTTGTATGGTAACGAAGTGGGAATCGAACCCTTCTAATATTCGAAAACTAGGGACCAGACCCTTATAATATCTGTGATGATAGGGACCAGACCCTTATAATATCTGTGATGTTAGGGAATCGAACCCTTCTAATATTCGAAAACTAGGGACCAGACCCTTATAATATCTGTGATGATAGGGACCAGACCCTTATAATATCTGTGATGTTAGGGAATCGAACCCTTCTAATATTCGAAAACAAGGGACCAGACCCTTATAATATCTGTGAGGTTATAGGGCGAAAGGCTCTTTAAAAAGTATGATTATGTATGTAAGGAAAGTATGAAGGTAAAAATGAACGTATGATTATGTATGTAAAGAATGTAAGAAAGTAAAAATGAAGGTAAGAGCACTTAGGTGTATATGAAAGAAAGTTAAGAGATTAAGTATGAAATGTAAGAAGGTATGGTATGATTATGTGATTAACTAGAACTCACTCAGCGTAGCTGACTTTTAGTATGCACGCAGGTGAGTAGGATGAGGCAGCTCGCTTGAGGAGACACATGGCACTGAACAGGAGTCTGGCATCTGAAGACTTACGATGTTTTAATTTTAATGTTTTAATGTGAAAGACAAAGGATGTTTTGAGACAAGTTATGAAATATTGTAATGTTTTATGAAAGTTTTATTTTCCGCGTAAATGTTTTAATCAACTCTGATAGTTAGAACTGTGTTTATGAGTAAATCCAACACGAAAGTAGGGTTACCGGTAACGGGGCCTTACAATTAAGTATTTAAAGGTTGACATAATTACAAATTTTGTCCTTTAAAAAAAGCCAAATTACGGTTCGTGTCCTTTTCTAAGTTTCCTTGCAGGCGGTGTACTTTAAACTTTTTTTTTTCTACACGTTATGTCCTTTACGCTAACTGGGTTAGAAAAACTCAGTTAAATGACAACATGTGCATAGCATGTGAGGGCATATTGGTCTTTTCGTCTATATCCTTTTATTTATAACACCTTCCTCTCCTTTGTGCACCACCACCATCACCACCACACCTCCCTTCATCTCTATTACACCTGCAAATCACATTATTTCCAAATCGAAGTCCCAATTCCAAATCAAACCTGCAAATCGTGACTTACAAGGGTCGAATTGAAGATCTGAACTCGTTTTTCTTTGTACTCACCGGAAACCTGCAACTCGTTTTTCCGGCAAGTAGATCTTAAAAGGCTTGCGGTGGTTGCAGGTGACGGTTTACGGTGGTAGCATGTGTCGATGGTGGTTGAAGGCTTGCGGAATAAAATGTTTATATAAGTTAGTGACCCGCCAGTTGTCTTAGCTGGCTGTTAAAAAAAGTAATTATAATAAACATGTACTTATTAAGCTAATCAAAATGATTTCAGTTCAGTTCAGTTCACTTCACTTCACGTCACAACAAACCCAATGTTCAAACACACACTCTTCCTTCGCCACTTCACAACCCACCAATCAACTCACCTCCGTTACATATCCGACTTGACCCGACCCGAAATAGTCGACACCATCTGCCGTCTGCTCGTTCTCCGTCGTTATGACGCTATAACCACTCTCTCATTCGACTATTCAGACCAACTTGTAAACCAAGTATTAACAAAATTAAAATTAAACCCACATGCGTGCTTACATTTCTTTAATTTAGCCTCAAAGCAGAACAAATTTAGACCACATATGAAATCGTATTGTAAGTTAGTTCATATACTGTCTAGGGCACGTATGTTCGATGAAACTCGAGTGCAATTAAGGGTTTTGATTGGATTTTTGGAGGAAGATGAGCGTTTGGGGATGTGGGTTTGGGCTAAATTAGTTAGGGTTTATCGGGAATTCGGGTTTTCGCCGACTGTGTTTGATATTGTCTTGAAATTGTATGCGGAAAATGGGTTGGTGAAGAATGCACTCCAGGTGTTCGATGAAATGTCCAAGTTAGGATCTACTTGCCGGAAAAACGAGTTGCAGGTTTCCGGTGAGTACAAAGAAAAACGAGTTCAGATCTTCAATTCGACCCTTGTAAGTCACGATTTGCAGGTTTGATTTGGAATTGGGACTTCGATTTGGAAATAATGTGATTTGCAGGTGTAATAGAGATGAAGGGAGGTGTGGTGGTGATGGTGGTGCACAAAGGAGAGGAAGGTGTTATAAATAAAAGGATATAGACGAAAAGACCAATATGCCCTCACATGCTATGCACATGTTGTCATTTAACTGAGTTTTTCTAACCCAGTTAGCGTAAAGGACATAACGTGTAGAAAAAAAAAGTTTAAAGTACACCGCCTGCAAGGAAACTTAGAAAATGACACGAACCGTAATTTGGCTTTTTTTAAAGGACAAAATTTGTAATTCTGTCTTAAAGGTTTGATTTAACACAATTGTCACGTTGGGGATAGCTCAGTTCGTTGAGCGTTAGAATGAAGATTTGAAAGTCACGTGTTCGATCCAGTTCACACATGTTCTCGTTTTTCTTTTCGTTTCATCACTTCGTTTGTCTTGTCTTTTGTTATTTATCGTTCTTGACATCTATTTATTAAAAACAATATGAAAAGATTTAATTTAAGTTACCATTTTAATTGTAATATCTAACTATACTATTAAACCAATAAGTTTTATGTCAAAATCTCTCCTTCTTATTGGTTGATTATCATACTTTCCATTTATATTTAGGCTTTCTTTGATTTTCATGTTAATTAAATTAATCAATAATATATTAAAATTAGATTCATCAATGCTATTAAAATATTATCTTTCATTTTCATTTTGAATATTTAAAATTGTCATTTATATAGGAACCTAATTAATTTTATATTTTAAAATCGTAGCTATTGTTTCCAAAACCAAATATTCAAAATTTCATTTTGAATATTTTATTATTTTTCGTTGATTTTATTCACCACCTTTATTATTTTTTTAGATAATATATAATATATAATCTAGATTATTATTTAATATTTCATCAATAGAAGAGATTACGGATTTAATATAGAGATTACGGATTTAATTTGAATTAATTAACAATGATTAAGTTTTACTATAATTACGGATGTTCACCCATTGACCCATTTACTTAATTACGGTCATTAAATTTTAACAATTATAACCAAAGTCCATTGTCTTATTATTGTTTAACAATAACAATTGAGTTATAAATCCATTGTTGACCCATTGACCCATGACTTATAATTACGATCTTATAATTACAATAATATAATTAACAATTTACTTACATATATATAACAAAATTATTAACTTTTATTTTCACACCTTATATGAATTACATTACATAATATATGGTGTTATAATTGATGATTAATTATATTATTGTAAAAATAATATAATTAGTAACTTATATTTTTACATTAGAATATAGTCAACATTTAAATTAAATAATATGACATTTATACTAATCTAATATTTATTCTAATCTAATATACTAATCTAATTATACTAAAAGATAAATTTAAGACCTTAATGGAATTGTTGAATTAATAGAAACTAGGATATAGCCCGCGTGACACGCGGGTGGAATAACATGTCACTAAACATAATCAACTTAAACATCAATTTAAACAAACATATATTTCTTTAACTATTAAAACTTGATAGATTTACATTGTCACTAAACACATCACCATACCAACCAAAAATTAATAGATTTACATTGTCTTAATATTAAAACTTTCAAATTACAAGAAGTTAATTTGAGCATAACAACCATTACACATGAACAAAATAACTCATAATGTTCTTTTCTATTAAACTATCATCAACATCTTAAAAACGTCAACCAAAAGAAAATCATTTTTTCTAATACACCTGAAAATTGTTATAACACAATAGCAGATTATATAAAATATAAACCACACAAAACAACATGTATAATAATTAGTAACATATAAACATTACTAAAGTATATTTAGAATGTATTACTATATAATAAATTTAATACTTTAATATTTAAGGTTAATCAAAGTCGTTTAATATTTAATAATAATACGTTGCTTAATTTAGGAATGAAATAATAATAACAATAATAAAAAACATAATAGTTTCATTAATTATTGTTATTATAGTCAAACCTTTAAATATATTTGAATTTCAAATTTTTGTAAAAATGTCAATTATTATTATTATTAAATTATAAAATTCTGGAATAATAACGGATTAATTTAATGTAGATTAATATTTTTAGAAACTTCTAAAATAGATTATATTTGGAAAATCAATATTATACTTTTTTGTTTAATTTTAAAAATCACTATTATGATTTAGTAAATTTACTAAATTTATAATTCAGTAAACAGTAATAAAAAGTTAGAAACTTTATAATTATATACGGTTATATAATTTTATTTAATATTATATAAAAACATAAATTATTTCTTTAATTATAGTTAATTTAGTCAAACCTTTAAATATAGTCAGTAATAATTTGAATTTGAATTTCAAATTAATGTCAAAATATCAACTAATAATGGAATCAGTTATTTACATTAATATCTTTATTAAATTATAGAATAAATTATATGTGGAAGGTGAATATTATAATTTAATATGTATTTTAATTTTAAAAATCAATATTATATTTAGTTTAGTAAATTTAGTATATTTATAATTAGTAAATGTTAATAAAAATTAATAATTTTATAATTAATATTTCAGGATTATTAAATTAAAAATTATAGATCATAACCCAATAAAACATTATAGATGTAATTAAATAGTAACCGTAATATATGTGTATATCAAAGCAATTTAAAAGTCAACATTGAATTGCAATTTTGGCAACGATTTTTTATTTTAGAAATCGTTTGGCAATAGTAAAATCAATATTATTGCAATTTTGGTATTGATTTATGTTTAAACACATGTTGTTAAAATTTCGTGTCTTGCGCCATCTTTATTTTGTTAGAATTTTGAATTTAAAATAAGTTTAAATATGCTAATTAAATTGTATTAAAACCATTAATCTAATTTATTGAGTTTGACTATCCTTATTAGTTATTTAAACAAATAAGGATAGTCAAACTCAATAAATTGTATTAATGAGATACTTAAATGGATAATTTAAATGTGTCTTACCAGAAAATCGAAATAATAAACGTGATTTTTATTTAGAACCTAGAAGAACAACATGTAAAACAAAAAAACAGGAAAGAAAAATATAAAACTTCAAATAAATATAAAACAACCATTGTTATAGGTATAATACATAACCGGAAAAACGTAAATACGTCAACATATTAGCTTCATCGTCGTTTTTGATTTACAACCTACACTGATTTTAATAAAATCAGTTAACAATGAAAATAAAGATAAAAAGGTTAGATGAAACAATAATCGGAATAAAATATAAAGTTGCCGGAAATACATGTATCAACAATCGGAAGTTTATTATAAAATATAAACTTACCAGAAAACAGTGACGGAACCAAGAAATTATAAATGGAGGGTCCAAACTAAAATTGCTTTATATATGTAACTGACTAACCTTGTGTCGGCTATCTTGGAATAATCGACGTACGGCATACATAAAAAGATTGATTGCCGGTTTCTTTAAATATTAATTAGAGAATTTGATCAATAATATTTTAAAATTAGAATAATATATATAAAAAATACGTATACAGTAACAAGAAGAAATCAACAAAAAAAAAGCTTATTGTAAAAGTAATGAACCATTAAAGCATTAATTATTTTAAAAATAAAATTTACGTCTATTGTAAAATGCATATTTCCATTTTAGTTTTTATTTTTTGCTTTGACCCACTAAAGAATTAGTTAGATATTGAGCCGTGGGTTGATTTGAAAAAAAGGCCCAACAACTCTTATGACAGCCATTAGGTCATCTTCCTAATTAATCTGTAAACTGTTACCACCAGCACGCTGCTGGGGCAGATCGGAAAAAATTGGGCTCTCAGTTTCACTCCTTTTCTTCTCATCTCAACGGTTTCGTCTCTGCCGTCTAAATTGAGAGGGTAAAGTAAATAAAGTCGACGACATAATAGACCCGTTTTGGATAAAATTTCTCTCGTCGGAGGGTCGAATGACCCTTCTGACCCCCCTGTGGTTCCGCCACTGCCGGAAAACGATTAATACAAATCTAGATATAGGTTAGCCGGAATATATGAGAGGAAAGAAAAATATAAAACTTCAAATAAATATAAAACAACCATTATTTTAAGTATAACACATAACCGGAAAAACTAAACGAAAAACTTACCGGAAAAACTTGCCGGAAAAACGTAAATACGTCAACATATTAGCTTCATCGCCGTTTTTTATTACAACCTAAACTGATTTTAATAAAATCAGTTAACAATGAAAATAAAGATAAGAAGATTAGAGGAAAATATAATGTTGCCGGAAATACATATATCAACAATTGGATGCTTATTATAAAATATAAACTTACCGGAAAACGATTAATACAAATCTGGATCAAGAGTAGCCGGAATATATGAGAGGGTGAAAGGAGATCCGGCTAATAGAACAAGAGAGAAAAATATGTTTAGGGTGAAAAATTATGAACATGTAAGGTTTAAATATAGGGTGATTTGGTGAAAATGACACGTGGCAGCATAATAGACAATCTGACAATGGAAAGTTGCTGACTGGATGCATATGTGGACAACCTAAAATAATGCCATGTGGACTAAGTGTATTGCTTTAATAGTATTTAAAGATTTCAAAATTTGAAAATCCATTAATTACGGTTTCCTTTCTATTCGTTCTTACTATAACTTATTTGAAAAATATTCAAATTTACTAAATTTATGTTTGCAATCAATTACCTTTATACATTCCTTCTATAATTTAGTCTACCCTAATTTATTTGGTATAAATAGGTACATTTGATAGGCTAATTCTTACACTATCATAGCCTCTTTATTAAAAACGATTAGCTTTGTGCGAAGGTTTTTACTTTTTGTTGTTTTTATATCTTCCATTTTCTTATTAATTTTATAGGTTAAAAGTGTTACTGTTCGTAAATGATTTGTTTGTTTTTTAAATTTTTCATTACTGGCAATATGGAGCCAACAAATATCACCATGTTGAACCAACTTGATGTTCAAAATAGTGAGTGTATCCTAAAGGTGCGTATTTTGAGACTTTGGCGGCTGAAGGACAACTCAAAGCCCGGGCAAGATTGGTCCATCGAAATGATTGTTCAAGACGAAATGGTATTGTTAACACATTCATTAATTTACTATATTATTCATACAACTTTTTACTAATCTTAATATTAATTTGCAGGGCAAAAGAATGCAAGCCTATGTAAGGAAGGCGTGCATTCCTAAGCATGATGTTTGGCTTGCGGAGAATAAATCTTTGATTGTTCGGAAGGCCTCACTCGGTGCAAATATGTCTACTTACAAATACATCGACTTCCCACACAAACTAATACGCTTTGATGTTGTAAACTTATGTAGTGAAGTGAATAGAAGTCTAATTTTGTTAAAGTTTGTTATTTTAGTGAGCAAATATTATGTGATAAATATATATGCATAAAGCATAAATCATGCGAAAAACGTAACTGATTTATAGAAACCATTTATTGTTGACAAAATTTTGAATTGGATTATTTTATAATTGATATTTTACTGTTTTGTGATACCAGAAAATCATGACTTAAGAAGGTTTTATGGCTTAATTTAAGGAGTTTACAAATATAAGATTTGATTTAATTATTAGTCAACTTAAGTGTTGATTATTGATTAGAAATCAATTTAAAAAAAAATAATCATCGGATCATATCGATAAATTGATAAATTTTCATAACAAAATAAAACACACTAACTTTAAACATTGTTTGACAATAGATCATGTATATAAAACACTTAAAATTGATTAGAAATTCATACCTTCTGTATTATCATGTAGATTGATGTCATCTTGTTTTATAAATTAAACCATCACTGTGAAAAAAACAATGGATGTTAATATTGTGTCAATAGTATGTTGAATCGCTTATTAAGGCGGTTAAACATTATAGTTAGTGTGTTTTATTTTAACAACAAAGGATATGGAGAAAACTAAACCCAAAATTGATTAAATTTAAAATCCATAATTTATAACAAACTGGTTAATGGAATTAGTGTAATCATAAAAACTCCAATCAATATTAAGGCGGTTAAACATTAAATCAATACACAATATGAAAAACCCAAAATTCCGAGAAACAAAATTAATGGCTTTGAAGTAATACTGAGACCAAACTTGAACAAATAATTTAATGATTCAAGATTATAGACTATCGAATTACCGTGAACGATACAAAGATGGTCGTTGATTGAAATGGCCGACATTTGAGAGTGTGGAGAGGAAAATAAATAGCAGCGTGTGTAAGATTAGGGTATGCTAATTTCAAAATCAAACGGGTCATGATATATTAACTGTGAGTAAACCGGGTTACAAAAAACATATAGGTCCGTGTTCCTTCGCAATTTTAAGCGAATTATATTATATTTTAAAGATTAATTAGGTGTAAATTGTATTATTGGTAACTAATGAATTGACATCCTATGTGGAGGAGGCTAGATAAATGCCATGTGGAACAATTGTAATGCTTTAATGGTATTGTTAGATTAATGATTCAAATGCATTTATAATTATTAATCTCAATTTCTATTATTTATATTATTTCTATTATTCAGTATACACAAGTCATAGTTTAACCTAAAAACCCAAATCAATTATTTCCTCTTTCACGCCTCCGTCTTCTTCCACGAATCTCTACCTTCAATTCAGTTATCCGACAAATTCACCTTCCACCATCGATGAAGCTGTTCACCAACCAGACGTTTTATCTACTGTATATCGGCCTACCTATTACTGTCTTCACAATCCATCAACGTTACTACCGGTCAATTAAATCATCAGGTTTTATTTTTTGTATTTTAATTCAATTGAAACTATTTTCTTTTTTTTTATTTCATACCGGTCGACGTTACTACGGATTTAATTTTACTAAAATTGCTTTTAATTATATATTTTTGAAATTTGACCCATTTACTAATTAAAAATATAACTATTAGAGATAAATTGAGATTTGTAATCAATTTGTGTATATTACGAAAAAAAATATCCATTTGATTAAGGATTACTTTAATTACGGAATTAAATTACTAACTTATTTTTGCACAACTTATATCAATTACTTAATTATTCAATTGCTTATTAATTATATTATGTTGACTATTTTTATAGTTTTCAACCATATGATTAAGGATTTTAATATATCATAATTTATTATAATTTTAGATATATGGTAATTGATAATCAGTTTTAGATATACGGAATTAAAAACATTGATGATTAATTATATTAATGTTTATAATTAAATTAGTAACTTATTTTTCTACATTAATAAGTTAATGTTGTAAGTTGAAATATAAAGTAGATTTAAAGATATCAATTTTAATTATTTTGTCTTTTGAATATAATTTAACAAGATTACATTCAAGTATTTCAAAATTCCTAAATGCAACATACATATTTTCGTCCATAATTTTAGCTTATTCAAAATTCCTAATTTTATGTTTTTAATTAATTACATTAATACCTTCATTCTTTATGCAAGTCTTCAAAATTTGAATCATTTACTACTTGTGTATAAATAGTATGACTTTCACACCAGAATTCTTACACTATCATACCATATTTAGCAAAAACCAATTTGTTTGTTTGTAAGGTTTATATTTCTGGTCATGCTTATATAATTCATTTTGTTTAACAGAATTCAAGCTTATGTGAGGAAGGCTTGCATCCCCAAGCATGATGCGTGCTTGGTGAGAATAGGTCGTTGATTGTTATATTGATGTTCCATTTACGCATGCGAATATAAGTTTGGCTAGACGGGAACTTGGGTATAAGCTGACGACGGATTTGGCGACCGGGTTGAAGAAGTTTGTTAGGTGGTATCTTTGGTATTATGGTCATGATCAAGGGAAAACTAAATGTGTACATTCATAGTTTTGATTTGTGTTTTAGTTTTAGGATTTGTTTTTAAAAAATTTATGAAAGAAGTAAAAGATCTCATGAGCATGATTCTTTACTTGAAATGAGGATGACTCAAAAAAGTATTCTCATTTTGTTTTTCTAATTTACATTTGTAAGTTGTGAACACAAGTTCCCCTTGATTAATACATTTAATTTTATTGTGTTTTTATATATTTTTTATACGGATGATCAACATGATTTAGGTTGTCTTAATATATGTTAAATCAACACATTCATAGTTTTGATTTGTTTGTTTATTTTTTGGATGAGAAAAGAAGAAAAAGATCTCATAAGCAAAATTATTTGCTTAAAATCAGGATGAAAAATATTATCATCTTTTCTAATTTACCTTTTTAGATTTATACACATTTAATATGGTATTATAGAAACCGATTATTACTCATCTATACTCAGTTTACAAAAAATTATTATTATATCTTAGTATGAAAATGTACAGTTATATATATATATATATATACACACACACACACACACATATATATATATAGAAAAGGGTTCAAATAAAAAGAAAAAGTTTCCTAGGAATCGTAAGAACCGATAGATTTTTGACAAGTGACATTACAACATACGGTGAAAGAACAATTCTAAAAACTATGTCGGTTATAGTGGTGAAAGCATAATTATAGGAAACTATGTCGGTTTTTGGTAATTTTAAATCTCAACCATTGATTAACATGATTGTAACATCCCGAAATTTTTAAGAATAAATAGTTAATATATTATTTATTTAAGATGGAAAAGTTTACTTGAGTTAATAGAAAAATAGTAAAATGATAAAGATGGAAGAATAAGTAGGCTAATTAGATGTAATTAATTATGGATCAAAAAGGAAAGATGGGCCTAAGGTCCATGGGCTTAAGGGAGTATAAATACCCCTTAAAACCCTAATCCTTTCCATTTTCATACATCTCTACACCATAGCCTACACCATCAAAACACACACTTAACCCAATTCCCGTTTTTGAGAAAACCACCCACAAAGACACAAAGATTCCCGGAGATCTAGCCGTCGGATCGGTCTCAAATTTTAACTGAGTGTTCAAGGTATATAAATGAAGATTCCCACCGATTAGATCTTAGATCAGTGGTTGAAAATTATGGTTTTTATCAGCAAAGACATAGCAGCTCAAAATGAAGATTTCCGGCCACTGTTCCACTATTCAGGCGACTGTAGCGGCCATTTCCAGCGAAGGTGAGCTAATGGGTTTGTAGATCGGAACAAGACGGTTCCGTGGATGCTTGAATCACTCAAATCGGAGTTGGTTTGATATGGTTTTGAGCATCTCGAGTGATTTCATACAAAAACCGCAAAGGTACGTTTTTGCTAAAAAAGCTTACTGTTCATGAACAGATTTACATGAAAATTGGTAGGATGATAGATCGGGTCATGATTATTGATAAAGTAATGAACTTGATAATAAACGGGTTAGTCGGTTCGTTTCGGGTAAAACGAGTAGTGTTCGGTTTGTGAAAAGAATGAGTAAACGAAGTCGGTTTTGCATGAAACTTTGTAGGATAGTAAATCAGACCATATTATGTGATAAAGTTGCAAACTTGATGTTAAAAAAATGAACTTAACGAACCTGCGGTTATGAACGGCTCGATAAAGAAAGTCCTAAATCTAGTTTTGAACGTTTTAGCTTAAAGGTCCAAACTTTATGCTTATCTGGGCCGAGTCTTACAGAAAATGACCTTGGGAATGATCGCGGGTTTGGTTAATATCATATACAAGAATTTCACGATGAAACGGAGATGATTTTGGGGGTTAAGATCGAACAGTGGCAGCTTCCGGGCAACTTCGCCAAGTTAAGTTCGCCCGTAGATAACTTCGCTACATGCAAGTTCGCCTGTGGTTAACTTCGCTGTACAAGTTCGCTGCTAAGTTCGCTCTTTGGTAAGTTCGCTTACATAGCTAAGTTTGCAGCACGCTAAGTTCGCCAATTGTGAACTTCGCTGTATCTAAGTTCGCCTGGTATTTAAGTTCGCTAAAATGTATAAGTTCACCTTATAACCAAGTTCGCTTATATTGTAACCCAGGTACATGGCAACCTGTATATGCATACCTATATGTGCATACGCGTGGATGTATGTAATGTAAGAACCTATGAGATAACACGCTAGAATGTTAAAATAAAGGAAAACCATAAAAGTGCTAAGTAAAAGTGAGCTAATGCTAGGCCACTAGACTAGATCAAACGAGTATTGATACTTGTAACTCTTATACAGTCAGCAGAGCACAGTTAAAGAAAGGAATTACGATTTACGGTGAACGCAACAGGATACAGGTGAGTTTCTAGCCCCACTTCCTTGTTATGTTTTTGGAGCTGTGTGCATACTCGATGTGATAGTTAATACAGTTACCTTAAGTGGTAAGTGTATGCCCTGTATGAATTATGTATGATGATTGCTTGACGGTGCATGAACGATCTTCGGATATTGCATGGACCGTCAGGTGGTAGTTAATGATATGATTGATATATATGATGTATGAATGTTGTATGTATGAATATATATGATGTATAAATGATGTATGAATAATTAAGTATGATATGTTGCTGGTACGTGAAGGCTCTTCGGAGATTGCACGTATTGTCAAGGAAAGTATGTAAAGGACATGTATGTTATAGTAGTACGAAACAAAGGGACCAGACCCTAATAATATCTATGATGGTGGGGACCAGACCCTAATAATATCTATGATGGTGGGGACCAGACCCTAATAATATCTGTGATATTGGGAACAAACCCTTTATAATATCTGTGATGTTGGGGACCAGATCCTTTATAATATCTGTGATGTTGGGGACCGGACCCTTTATAATATCTGTGATGTTGGGGACCGGACCCTTTATAATATCTGTGATGTTGGGGACCGGACCCTTTATAATATCTGTGATGTCGGGGACCGGACCCTTTATAATATCTGTGATGTCGGGGACCGGACCCTTTATAATATCTGTGATGTCGGGGACCGGACCCTTTATAATATCTGTGATGTTGGGGACCGGACCCTTTATAATATCTGTGATGTTGGGGACCGGACCCTTTATAATATCTGTGATGTTGGGGACCAGACCCTTTATAATATCTGTGATGTTGGGGACCAGACCCTTTATAATATCTGTGATGTTAGGGACCAGACCCTTATAATATCTGTGAGGTTATAGGGCGGAAGGCTCTTTAAATAGGTGGATATTTATATATGAAGAGTAAGTAAGTAAGTATATATATATATAAACGAAAGTATGAAAGTATGGAGTATGTATGGAAGGTAAGTATGAATAAAGTACACCCCTTCGGGCATGTGTGCAAGTATGTGAACCGATTGTATGTTGTATGATTTACTAGAACTCACTCATCGTAGCTGACTTTTAGTATGCACGCAGGTGAGTAGAATGAGGCCACTCGCTTGAGGGGAAGCACATGGCATGGACTTGACGAAACTGGCATCTCAAGAAATGTTATGTTATGTTATCTTAAAAGACAATATCCTATGTTTAAATGATTTGAATGCTCGTTCAGACAAGAATTGATGGTATGTAATATATTGGTTTGAAGTTTTTAATATTCCGCGAATGTTTTTATTAACTCTGATATTTAGAACCGTGTTTATGAGTAAATCCAACGTTAAAGTGAGGCACCGGTAACGAGGCCTTAAAATGATCCAATGGATATGATTTATTCCTAGTCTTCCTAGGAAACTACTTCTTTTTAGTATAGCCATCCCATATATATATATATATAAACCGAATTTGAATAACTTAAATAGCTTAAATTCAAACTAAATCCATTTTAATGGAATATGTGTAACGAAAAACATTACAATGTTTTTTTTTTTTTGCATTCATATTATTTACTTTACATATATTGTTCACAACATTATTATTATTCAATATTAATATAGATTTTTTTGCATTATTATTAGTTTAAGTTTTTATTCAATATTAATATAGATTGTTTTCTCAAACTTTAATATGTTGACCAAGTCTCTATGATTTCTATAAATATAGATTACAGTTTTCCAAAATACATAATGATATTATCAAAAATATTTATAATACACATCACCCACATTTAATACTATTAAATGTTAATCAATAATATTTATCAATATATGCATCCAAACTAATGACACTTTAAATTTTAAAATAAAGGTGTATTATTTTTGTAAAACGATCTAACGATATAAATTTTAATATATAATAAACAAGTTAATTATTTATTATATATTAACTTAATACATAATCCATAATTAAACATTTTCTTAAATTTAATTTTATTTAAGAGATTTTTAAATAAATGACTTCTGACATTTCCATAATTCACAAATTAGATTCCTTTATTAATGTTACGTAATATTGTTTCAAAAATAACTCACACGGTTTTTAAATTATATGAAATTACATTAGTTTGGGAATGCTATGTTTTGAAAGGAATACTTATTCGTCTTGGTCGACAATGATTTTGAAAGAGCAATGTGTTTTAAGATTGATAAGTTTCCTAATGATATATTGTTTATGGAGTGTTTGGAACAGAGGTTTAACAACGAAGTAGTCTTAGTAATATTATAAATGTTATCATATTATACGTTATATAGATTAAAATACTTGCTTATTTTTTGTTACTTGAATGGTTGAAATGTCCGAATTAAACCAGATTAGCAATGGTGATATCCAATCCTAAGACACCGTCAATGCAATATTGATAGTGTTGGTCGAAGATATTAATGAGGTTGTCCAATATATTAATAATAAAGTTTTGTCTTTGTTTTCTGGAGAATAAGTTAAATATCTCAGTTCTGATAGTATAGACAAGTCTGATAGGGTTAGTCCTTACACTCACCGGATTTTCTAAATGGTTTAAAGATGTCTGGTATGCCTAATCATATATTGGTTCTAAAAGTTGGTGTGTGTAACATCCCGAAATTTCAAAGGTAATATTAATTACATTACTTATTAATAGATGGGAAGTTTACTCGGGTTATCAGGGAATAAATAAAAGAATAGGAGTTGGTATGGGTCGGGCTAATGTCGGGTAATGGAAGTGGGTTATGGACTTGGGTTAATTGAGATAGGTTAAATGAGAATGGGATTTCAGGGATATAAATACCCCCAAAATCCCAAAATATCTCATTTTCTCACCAAACTCCCTAACACACACTCCTTACACCCTCAAAACACACACATTCTAACCGATCAAGATTCGGAGCCGAGACCCGAGGTTTTGTTGATAGATCTGCGTTGGTAAGGTAAGAACATATCCAACAAAGCTAATATTACTGAAAATGGTTAGGATTGGATGGGTTAAACCGGACCCGAACCCAAACTGCCCAAATCGGACCTCTAAAACGTCGATTTTAGGCCGATTTGATGGTTAGGGTTTGTAGGCGCCGATCATACGATTCCGTGGGTACCAAAATCGAGTTATTTGGCTAAGAAACGAAGGAGTTATGGGCAAACAGATCTGCAGCGCGACAACTTCGCCTTCATCTGGGCAACTTCGCCTTCAAGCGATGAACTTCGCCTGCAAGCTAAGTTCGCCTGATGAACTTCGCCTGCAAGCCAAGTTCGCCTGATAAGTTCGCCTGAAGCCAAGTTCGCTTGATGGCAACTTCGCCTAAATGGTAACTTCGCCTAAAAGCCAAGTTCGCCTAAGGTTTAACTTCGCCTGAAGCCAAGTTCGCCTAAGGTTTAACTTCGCCTGAAGCCAAGTTCGCCTGAGGTTTAACTTCGCCTAAAAGCCAAGTTCGCCTGAGGTTTAACTTCGCCTGAAGCCAAGTTCGCCTAAGGTTTAACTTCGCCTGAAGCCAAGTTCGCCTAAGGTTTAACTTCGCCTGAAGCCAAGTTCGCCTAAGGTTTAACTTCGCCTGAAGCTAAGTTCGCCCGAAGGGTTAACTTCGCCTAAAGCCAAGTTTGATTAGAAAATAAATTATAAAGCGATAAGTTAAAGTAAGCTAATACTAGGCCACCAGATTAGGTCAGGCGAGTATTGATACGTGTAACTTGTACAGTTAGCCGAGCTCAGTTAAAGAAGGGATTTACAGCTCTCAGAAAAAGAAGCAGTATTCAGGTGAGTTTCTAGCCCCATTCCTTGTTATGTTTTCGGGGCTGTGTGCATACTCGATGTGTTGTTAATACATTTATCCTAAGTGATAAGTGTATGTCATATGTGAAATGTGTGATAGATATGAATGATTGTTTGTCGGTACGCGAACGATCTTCGGATATTGCGCGTACTGTCAGGTTAAAAATAAAGGTACGAATATTATATATCGTATATGAATGTTCAAATGAATACTTGTCGGGGCGCGAACGATCTTCGGATATTGCACGTAACGACAAGGGGTATGGTTGTTAATGAATGAGGTAAAGAATGCCTAGAGTGTTCTTATGTTATAATGTAAGTATGTGTGTATAGGTACACGAATGGTATGTGATATGTGTGATATGTATGAATGATTGCTTGATGGTACGTGAACGATCTTCGGATATTGTACGTACTGTCAGGTTGTAACGTTATAAATATGGTAAGTATGATATGTATGTTTATGTATATGAACGTAATAAAGTTAATAAAAGAAGGAAATGACGGTTGTATGGTTGTATAGTCACGAAAAGGGTACCGAGCCCTAATAATACTCGAGGTAGGATGTATGGTTGTATGGTAATGAAGAGGGAATCGAACCCTACTAATATTCGAAAACCAAGGGACCAGACCCTTATAATATCTGTGATGTTAGGGACCAGACCCTTATAATATCTGTGATGTTAGGGACCAGACCCTTATAATATCTGTGATGTTAGGGACCAGACCCTTATAATATCTGTGATGTTAGGGACCAGACCCTTATAATATCTGTGATGATAGGGACCAGACCCTTATAATATATGTGATGTTAGGGACCAGACCCTTATAATATCTGTGATGATAGGGACCAGACCCTTATAATATCTGTGATGTTAGGGAATCGAACCCTTCTAATATTCGAAAACTAGGGACCAGACCCTTATAATATCTGTGAGGTTATAGGGCGAAAGGCTCTTTAAAACGTATGATTATGAATGTAAAGAAAGTATGTAAGTAAGAAAGAAAGTATGTAAGTAAGAAAGAAAGTATGTAAGTAAGAATGATGGTATGAGTACTTATGTGTGTATGAAAGAAAGTTATGAGGTTAAGTACGTATGTATGTAAGAAGGTATTGCATGATATTGTATGATTAACTAGAACTCACTCAGCGTAGCTGACTTTTAGTATGCACGCAGGTGAGCTGATTATAGAGTTAGCATGAGGATGACACACGGCATGGATTGAACGGCTGGCATCTGAAGAAAGAAGTAAAGATGTTTTAAATATAAAGTTTTGTGTTATGGTATCAAAGAAAAGATTTAATGTTTGGTAACAAATGATTGATGTTTTATATTCCGCGAAAAGTTTTAATAAACTCTGATTTGAAGAACTGTGTTTATGAGTAAATCCGACGCTAAAGTAGGGTCACCGGGTTCGGGGCCTTACAAGTTGGTATCAGAGCATAAGTTCGAGAGATTTAAGCATCCTACATGCTTAGACTCGAACAGAAAATGGGATTTAAGTAAGAAAGGATAGAAGATGCTAGTTCAAGAATGCCATGTGTCGCTCAAGCAAGATCAGTAAAGGTAAAGTGTATGATTAAATGATATATGTTAATGAGAAAGAAAGGATATGTGAACGATAGGGATAGGAATAATTGATTGTTTGATTTGACTAACTGCTTAAGTAGAACCAGCACAAATAGACTCATAAAGGGAAGTGTATAGGACACGGAAAGCAATGTGATCAGCTAGTCACTGCTGGCCACTGTTATTACCTGTTAGCCTTGCTATCCTTGTACTAGATAGTTCCTTGAGTGATGATGTTTGTGTTTTCCCTTAGAATACTAATGGCTGGAGCAAAAAGGTTTGTTGGTAAGGGAGGTCACACTGGACGTCCTCTTGGAATACGCGTTGTCCGAGAACCTTCTGAAGAACTAGTTACTACCACGAAAAAGGATAAAAGTGAAACTTTGCAAGGACCAAGCAGCAATGAAGGGTATCAGCTGGATCCTGTTACTCAATTTGCCATTTCTTACGCTGTGGCTGCTGCAGAGAAGAAATTTCGTACTGACAAGTCTGCCGAAAACCATGCAAGGGCCACTGAGAAGGCAGGAGGAGACGGAAAGAATGGTGATGATTATAAGGGAGGAGCGAAAGGAACCAAAGGATCTGTAGATGTCGTGGAGTATGCGGGGAAGAAGATACTAAAGGTCGCGGGAAGGGAAACATGCAAAGTGTGCGGGAAGATGCACCTAGGAGAATGCAAGGCTGGTCCAAATCAGTGCTACCGATGTGGGAAGAAGGGACACATAACTCGTGATTGCACCGAGAACCAGAAATGTTATAAGTGTGGTAAGTCGAGTCACTTAGCTAGGGATTGTGGGGGAGCAAGAACGGTGGGGGAAAAGAAGAAAAAGAACCCAACTCCAGAACCAGAGGAAGCCGATGAGGTGGATCCACGCAAAAAGAAGGCAAGGCAAGAGGGGTTCACTGCTTGTGAAAAATGTGGGAAGAGACACCCCGGAGAGTGCAGAAAGGGATTAGGTGTTTGCTACAGGTGTGGAAGAGCAGGACATTCCTCTGGGGAATGTGATGATTACCATAGGTGTCACAACTGTGGAGGACGTGGGCACCTAGCAAGGGATTGCAAGAAGCCAAAGGAAGGACATGAAGGAGAAAAGAAGGAGAAGAAATGGGCTACCTCTGCTAAGCGGTCTGGCGAGATGGTGACAACAACTGATGAGAGGAAGGCCAAGGTTGGGAACAAGGATGCGTGTAAGACATGTGGGCGAGTGCACCAGGGAGAATGTAAGACTGGGACAGACAGGTGCTATCGGTGTGGAAAGAGTGGGCATTATTCTCGAGAATGCCCTGATCGTCCAAAGTGCTTCAATTGCGGAAAAGCTGACCACATGGCTAGGGATTGCAAGGAATCAGGGGCGGTAGGTGCGAAAGGATGAAGACTTTGGGAAACTGCAGAGAGGAACACCTGATGAAGGAATAATTGCTCATGCAATGGTTTATTTAAATTACTTTTGCTTAAGAACTTGTTTTGTGTTAAGGTTTAAAACTTATGTTTATCTGTGGCGTGTAATTATTTTGAGTTTGGTTAAGAATGATTATTATGTTATGGTGAAATGTTGTTTTAGACAATAGTGTTAAAAGTACTAATCGAAACCCTTAGAAGGATGAGATGAGTCTTGGTGCATCGAGGGTCTCATGGACAAGCTACCTTAAATAGCTAAAACACATGACCACCATTCGATGGCTGTAAAGTCGGAAGTAGGAAGGGTAACTCAGAAAGCGAAGGCAATTCTATAAAACGTGTATATGTAAGAAGTTTTCCTTTTATAGGGAATAAGTTAGGTTTCGGGGACGAAACCTCTTTAAGGAGGGAAGACTTGTAACATCCCGAAATTTCAAAGGTAATATTAATTACATTACTTATTAATAGATGGGAAGTTTACTCGGGTTATCAGGGAATAAATAAAAGAATAGGAGTTGGTATGGGTCGGGCTAATGTCGGGTAATGGAAGTGGGTTATGGACTTGGGTTAATTGAGATAGGTTAAATGAGAATGGGATTTCAGGGATATAAATACCCCCAAAATCCCAAAATATCTCATTTTCTCACCAAACTCCCTAACACACACTCCTTACACCCTCAAAACACACACATTCTAACCGATCAAGATTCGGAGCCGAGACCCGAGGTTTTGTTGATAGATCTGCGTTGGTAAGGTAAGAACATATCCAACAAAGCTAATATTACTGAAAATGGTTAGGATTGGATGGGTTAAACCGGACCCGAACCCAAACTGCCCAAATCGGACCTCTAAAACGTCGATTTTAGGCCGATTTGATGGTTAGGGTTTGTAGGCGCCGATCATACGATTCCGTGGGTACCAAAATCGAGTTATTTGGCTAAGAAACGAAGGAGTTATGGGCAAACAGATCTGCAGCGCGACAACTTCGCCTTCATCTGGGCAACTTCGCCTTCAAGCGATGAACTTCGCCTGCAAGCTAAGTTCGCCTGATGAACTTCGCCTGCAAGCCAAGTTCGCCTGATAAGTTCGCCTGAAGCCAAGTTCGCCTGATGGCAACTTCGCCTAAATGGTAACTTCGCCTAAAAGCCAAGTTCGCCTAAGGTTTAACTTCGCCTGAAGCCAAGTTCGCCTAAGGTTTAACTTCGCCTGAAGCCAAGTTCGCCTGAGGTTTAACTTCGCCTAAAAGCCAAGTTCGCCTGAGGTTTAACTTCGCCTGAAGCCAAGTTCGCCTAAGGTTTAACTTCGCCTGAAGCCAAGTTCGCCTAAGGTTTAACTTCGCCTGAAGCCAAGTTCGCCTAAGGTTTAACTTCGCCTGAAGCTAAGTTCGCCCGAAGGGTTAACTTCGCCTAAAGCCAAGTTTGATTAGAAAATAAATTATAAAGCGATAAGTTAAAGTAAGCTAATACTAGGCCACCAGATTAGGTCAGGCGAGTATTGATACGTGTAACTTGTACAGTTAGCCGAGCTCAGTTAAAGAAGGGATTTACAGCTCTCAGAAAAAGAAGCAGTATTCAGGTGAGTTTCTAGCCCCATTCCTTGTTATGTTTTCGGGGCTGTGTGCATACTCGATGTGTTGTTAATACATTTATCCTAAGTGATAAGTGTATGTCATATGTGAAATGTGTGATAGATATGAATGATTGTTTGTCGGTACGCGAACGATCTTCGGATATTGCGCGTACTGTCAGGTTAAAAATAAAGGTACGAATATTATATATCGTATATGAATGTTCAAATGAATACTTGTCGGGGCGCGAACGATCTTCGGATATTGCACGTAACGACAAGGGGTATGGTTGTTAATGAATGAGGTAAAGAATGCCTAGAGTGTTCTTATGTTATAATGTAAGTATGTGTGTATAGGTACACGAATGGTATGTGATATGTGTGATATGTATGAATGATTGCTTGATGGTACGTGAACGATCTTCGGATATTGTACGTACTGTCAGGTTGTAACGTTATAAATATGGTAAGTATGATATGTATGTTTATGTATATGAACGTAATAAAGTTAATAAAAGAAGGAAATGACGGTTGTATGGTTGTATAGTCACGAAAAGGGTACCGAGCCCTAATAATACTCGAGGTAGGATGTATGGTTGTATGGTAATGAAGAGGGAATCGAACCCTACTAATATTCGAAAACCAAGGGACCAGACCCTTATAATATCTGTGATGTTAGGGACCAGACCCTTATAATATCTGTGATGTTAGGGACCAGACCCTTATAATATCTGTGATGTTAGGGACCAGACCCTTATAATATCTGTGATGTTAGGGACCAGACCCTTATAATATCTGTGATGATAGGGACCAGACCCTTATAATATATGTGATGTTAGGGACCAGACCCTTATAATATCTGTGATGATAGGGACCAGACCCTTATAATATCTGTGATGTTAGGGAATCGAACCCTTCTAATATTCGAAAACTAGGGACCAGACCCTTATAATATCTGTGAGGTTATAGGGCGAAAGGCTCTTTAAAACGTATGATTATGAATGTAAAGAAAGTATGTAAGTAAGAAAGAAAGTATGTAAGTAAGAAAGAAAGTATGTAAGTAAGAATGATGGTATGAGTACTTATGTGTGTATGAAAGAAAGTTATGAGGTTAAGTACGTATGTATGTAAGAAGGTATTGCATGATATTGTATGATTAACTAGAACTCACTCAGCGTAGCTGACTTTTAGTATGCACGCAGGTGAGCTGATTATAGAGTTAGCATGAGGATGACACACGGCATGGATTGAACGGCTGGCATCTGAAGAAAGAAGTAAAGATGTTTTAAATATAAAGTTTTGTGTTATGGTATCAAAGAAAAGATTTAATGTTTGGTAACAAATGATTGATGTTTTATATTCCGCGAAAAGTTTTAATAAACTCTGATTTGAAGAACTGTGTTTATGAGTAAATCCGACGCTAAAGTAGGGTCACCGGGTTCGGGGCCTTACAGTGTGCCAATAGTGTTACTAAGGAATATTGATCAGAAGAACAGTTTATGCAACGGAATCAGATTACAAGTAATTAACCTGGGAGGCGTTTTATCGAAGTAAAGGTTATTTCAGGTACTAACATTGAGTTTCGCACTTATATAACTCGTAGTGGTCTAACTCATTCATATAAGAAACTGCCATTCATATTGAAACGAAGAAAGTTTCTTATTGCGAATTGTTTTGTAATGACCATTAATAAAAGTCAAGGCCAATCACTAGCAAGAGTTGGCATATACCTGCGAGAACCAGTGTCTACACATGGTCAACTATTTGTGGCTTTATCACCAGTGAAGAGCAAAGACGGTGTTAAAATGCTTATATTAAGTTACAAATAAAACTACAAATGTGGTTTATAAGAAACTATTTACTAATTTATAATTGTAAAATCGATGTTATTTTAGTTGAATGTTATATTTTTACATGATTTATATATCAGTTGATGCTAGAAACGTGTGGATGTTACATAATTTATATTTTTCCACCCGTGGCGCCCACGTGTCAATAACCTAGTATATATATATATACTAGAAGAGTGCACGCGCGATGCAATGAAAAACTGGAAACACATACCTTGATAATCATGTAACAAATTTTTGGGTGTTCATTATTTCGTTTAAAACTGTGAGATCATTCACCAGTTTGGTTTCACGGTTGAAACTGGAGGTAGCCGTACATATTGAAATGTTAATTATTTACTTATTTAGTATTAGATATAATATATATTAGACATAGTTAAAATTTATAGTTAACCACAATTTTAATTAATACGAGCAAACTCGTCTATTATAACTTTAATTTAGCCAAATTTCCAATGGTTTTTTTTATAATTTTTGTTCTTGTTATTATTTCGTCTTCTATTTATTCTAATAAGATTTGTTATTTATAGACAGAATTACAAATTTTGTCCTTTAAAAAAACCAAATTACGGTTCGTGTCCTTTTTTTAGTTTCTTTGCAGGCAGTGTACTTTAAACGTTTTTTTCCTACACGTTTTTTCCTTTACGCTAACTGGGTTAGAAAAACTCAGTTAAATACCCTCACATGAGGCGCATGTGAGGGCATTTTTGTCTTTTCATCTATATCCTATTATTTATTAATAACTTCTCATTGCCCCAGCCTCTTCCTTCAAAACCAATTTCATCCGTTCACTTCATCCTTTCACTTGCTCCCACATCTTTCACTCTCTCTCCGACAATGGAATTGCCATGGGCCGCCGACGACATCTCCGACGACCTCCAAAGCATCAGCTTCAACTCCACCACCACCACCGACATCAACCACAACACTAGCTCTAGCTCCGAAACCACCCTGACAACAACCACTTCCAAACACTCCATCCATTCCGGATTTAAACCCTGTTCTAGTTTATCATTTACAGATCTCCGGTGAAAGGCGACGGTTTTTACAGTGGTTATTGCCGGCGGTTTATCATATACAGATCCCCGATCGTCGCTCTATTATGAGTATTAATAGTTCTTGTGATATGCCGGCGGTTTTTGCGGCGAAAGTTATGGATAAGAGAGAGTTTGCGAGCCGGTGAAGGACGTTGACAGTGGTGAGTGGCGGCTAATTAAACCCAAATCAAGAACACCCAGAAACCCTAATTTCCAAGTTGACGGCTAATTCGACCTTAACGGAGGTCAAACTTTGACTTGCCTAATTTGATTGTTTAGGGCCGGATTTCAATCTGACTGCTTTGTTGGGTGAATTTTCTTTTGATGGTGAACAAATGGATTATTTAGTCCTGGTATGTTGTGATTCTCAATGGTTGTTGAATATTAATACAAATTATTAGTGTTTTGAGATATTGACTGATTACATATGTTGTGCAGTTAAAAGCCGAAATCCTTGAGGATTAAATGACTTTGACTTACAACGCAGATGAATTGGTTTGACAAGAACAGCTTGCTAACATGGTGACAGACTGTCATTTATAAGTAGTCTTATGAATTGAGGTTTTTGGTTTGGTCTGAAAGATGGAATTTGGTTTCGGAGGGGAGGTTGGTGGGCGGCGGCGGTGGTTGCCAGAGGTTGAATGGTGGTGTGAAGGTGGGTGTTGATGGTGGGTTTGTTAGTGGTGGATGAGTTCTGGAAGAAAGAGAGTATTATATAAACTTTTTGCAGGATATAGACGGAAAGACAAAAATGCCTTCACATGCGCCTCATGTGAGGGTATTTAACTGCGTTTTTCTAACCCAGTTAGCGTAAAGGACAAAACGTGTAGGAAAAAAATGTTTAAAGGACACCGCCTGCAAAGAAACTAAAAAAGACACGAACCGTAATTTGGTGTTTTTTAAAGGACAAAATTTGTAATTCTGTCTTATTTATATGACCAAAGTTATCTTTTTTCATCATATGATTCTTCTAATAATGTATTAGTTGATGATTAGTTTGAAGTGAAGGTATATGCGGATTAATAATTCTTGTTTCAAATTTTAAACTCAATTTTTTTATCGATTACAAACTAAATCAGAACCTAATCGTTGGTAATGGTTTGATTTAGGTGGGTTTTATTTAGAAACAATTTAGTTTTGGTTTTCTACGACAAAAAAAAACGTGTAAAGTTGACTGTAAACGTGTAAAAAACCATCAAAAGCAAACCGCACACAATTTTGCATAATTTTTTTTACTTCGAAAACTATAGCAATATGATACTCAAATTAAAGATAATAAAATGCTCTTTTTTATGATGCCATTTATTTTAAAAAATATTAACGTACGAAAAAGTTATGACCGTTTAAAAGTCGTGGGGTAGTTGGGTTAAAAATGAAAATAAAATAATATATATGTAAAAGATCAAGGACTAATGGTGTAATTTTAAGGGATGAAACTTGTAATTATTTTAAAGAATTGCAAATTCATGTGAGATTTGATATTACAATGACATTTGTGCCCCTAATTAATGTTGTACCTCATGCATTAAATGTTGTAAATTACTTAAACAAAGCGTCTTAATTTGCCCATCAATGGTATATTATATACATATATATATAATTGATTTCTTTTGAGAACCACTTTGAGCTTTAAAAACTCGAAATAACTCAACGTAACAAATTTTTTTTTTTGAAATTTTTTTACACATGTGTAATACGTAAGTATAAGTAATGTACAAAAAATTACCGTAATTTTTTACACACCGAATCGACTTTTTACACATGTGTAACTAAAATTTAAACTTGTGTAATTATCAAAAATACTTATTCTCTCTCATGATTCATTTTTTAATCAAATTTAATCTCAGCCACATATTCAAACTCATTTAATTAAATGTGTAGTCCAAAATGGAGTTCTTAAAGTTCTTAAAACTCATCAAGTTCTCAAAATATCCCTCCTCTCTCTCTCTCTCTCTCTCTCTATATATATATATATATATATATATATATATATATATAAGAAAAGTGAATACGGTGTTGTTAGACATGTAACCTTACACGTAAAACTAATTAAAACTATATAGTTTCGATTAAAAACCCTAATTCAATTAAAATCCTTTTCATATTTGACAAAATTCTACATCTTGATTTACAGCTCGTCCATTTTTTGCGCTCTAAAATGAAAACATGCCAACTCTTTAGATTATAATGTTTGCTTGCAGATCCATCCTAAAAGTTCAACGTCTCAAGAGCAAAATAAATAATTTGGCTATTGTGTATTAAAAAAATAGAACAAAGATTTTGCAGATTTTTTAAGATGGAATTTTAACGCTTTCCTTGATTAAATTTGAATTCCATTTATTTTTAATTGAAGTATCTATGACATCATTGTAAATATGAGGTTTTTGTCTTTGGGTCAAGTTATTTTAAAAAGGCTAATAAAAATGAGAAGTGTGAGAAGCTATAAATAATTGACATGTGTCAAGTGAGGACCAAAGGAAAAAGAGTATAAAGGTAACTGTACACATTTTCTCTCCCCATGCAAGGCACATGTTAATACCTCCATCATTTTAGAACGTTTATAACTTTTTCGTATGATATTTTTCTTAAAAAAAATTCATCATAATAATAAGCGTTTTTTTATCTTTAGTATGAGTATGATTTTTGTTATATAAAATTTAAAACAAAAATCACGTCATTGTGTCTTTTCGCACACCATTGTGTCTTTTTCGCTTATCATTGTGTCTTTTTTCGTCATTGTGTCTTTTTTCTTCATTGTGTCTTTTCGCACACCATTGTGTCTTTTCGCTTATCATTGTGTCTTTTTTCGTCATTGTGTCTTTTCGCACACCATTGTGTCTTTTTTCGCCACTGTGTGTTTTCGCACACCATTGTGTCTTTTTTCGCCATTAATACATGTTACACAATAACTTGAAACGTAAAACACAATGGTGAATATGTATAAAACAATGACCTAAAACGTAAGACAAAATGGCGAATACGTATAACACAATGGCCTAAAACATAACACACAATGGTAAATATATATAACACAATGACTTGAAATGTAAAACACAATGGAAACAACATATTACACAATGACACAATGAACAACAAAGAAAAACACAATTAAAAAACCCATTAATTTATTTTTTTATTTTTATATAACAATATGATACTCATATTCAAGATAAAAAAACGCTTATTACTATGGTGAATTTTTTTAAAAAAAATAATGTCGTATGAAAAAGTTATGAACATTTTAAAATGATGGGGGAATTGACATGTGCCTTGTATGTGGAGAGAGAAAGTCAACAAATGTGGGTTATTACCTTAATGTCCTTTTCATCAATTTTTATTTATTAAATTAATCTCAGCCATTCAAATCTAAGATCAATGGACTTGATTCCTTCTCGCCCTTCCCATTTTTGTTGTCCTTTGTATTTTAACTTTACCCTTTGTCTTTATTGTTTAAATATGTTTTTCATTTATTTATTATAGAACTATTATATATAACAACATTGTGATACATAAAGTATATTCAAAAGAAAAAAAGAATAATCCAAAGAAGAAACACGGATCTATTCCCCTTACGGGTCCTAGATTCAATGAGTCCACAAGGAACGGGTCGAGTAAACTAACTAACGATATGAGCACAATTTCTAGAAGTCCAGTGACAGAAACCTGCAAAACAAGGCACCCTGAGCTTGTTACGGGAATGACATGAGGGGGTCTTCCCTTAACCACCCTCCGGCATGAGAATAAGTACCGTTCTGATATAGAGAAAGTACTTAAGTATTTAGAGTAGATAGTGGAGAGTGAATGTGTTACCTCATGGAGATTGTGAAGTATTTATAGCCGAAAAGTGTCGAAATATTATTAGCCCAGCTGTCCCTTTCTTGAAGATGCCCTTGTAACTGTTTGGACACGTGTCTTCTTATAATAGGTTGGGCTATACGACCCATGTGCATGGTTGTAACAACCTGGACACGTGTTTGTGTACAATAGGACGAGATAAACCTGGCCATGTGCACAGTTATAACAACTTGGCCAACTGTCATTCTTCTATTGGCTGAAGGTTCACGTATTCAACAAGAAAGGATCTTGCTAAATCTTCTAAAAAAGAATTGGTTACATACAGCTGTCATATGACGTTGCCTTCTGGCCATCCTTCCGGGTGTAAACATTACCTTGCGGATGACTCCTGAGGACGTTTAGATCCTCCCACACATAGTTTCTAGGAAGTAACGTTGTTCTTTCTTTGTCTTGGATTATGCGACTGATTTATATGTCCCGCGAGTGGCATCTGAGAGGGTCTCCTCTGACATGCGAGTGGTACTTAAGGGTATTTGGGTCTTTTTGTACCCTACCTCCATATCAAAGAAAGTCAAGTAGGGGCGGCAATCTTGACCCAACCACTTTCAAATGAGTCAATTTGAGTTGTTTTAAAAGTTAAATGAGTTGGTTTGGGTAAAAGGTTTAACTAAATGGGTCAAAATTAGTTATCTGAAATTCCATCCTTTTATTTTTGGGTCAAAATGGGTCGACACATTCATATAATTGGGTCGATGTGGGTTAGTGTCCTAAGGAAATGTGATAGGTTTCGGATTGGAACGGGTTTTCGTACAAGACAGGTTTCGGCACGAAACGGGTTCGGTTCAGGTTTCAAATCAACACGAGTTTTCACCCGTGACGTGTTGGGTTTTGGTTTCTTTTGTTACTTTTTGGTCAATTCCGGACTCATTTTGTCCATTTTTCAGTTTCATGTTTGTTCGATTTGAATTCTTTTAGTTTCGTTTCGATTGTATTTTTTGATTTCAATTGATGTGCTCCGGATTTGGCTTTTTATTTCCTTTTTGGTCGATTCTTTCATTTTCAGTAAGACAATAGATGTTTGTTTGTTTGTTTGTTTTTTTTGTTTTGTTTTTTTATGGAATGAGGAAAACGTATGAAACATTTTAGTCTTTTTACTTTTTTTTATTTATGATTTATATTTTGAGTTATAAATTATTTATTATTATTATTGAATATTTTTTGAGGGTTTTTTTATCTTAATATAAAACCCCTTAGAAAAAACTCAAAAAAAATAATAAAAAAATCATAACTTAAAATATAAATAAAAAACAAAAATTTTTAAATAAATAAAATGTTTTCGCCGTTATTCTCATTAAAAAAAAAATAATAAAACCTCAAAACCCGGTTCAACCTTAACCTATTCCAACCCAAACCAAAACAACCCTTTTTTTAATTGACCCGTTTTGACCCAAACCCCATTCTGACACATGACTCATTTCAACCCATGACTCATTCGACCCACCCAACCCATTTTCCACCTCTAAAGTCAAGCCATTTATGTACGAGCTGATCTAAAATATTGAAAACTAAGTTATGTTTTGTTGTAGAATTTGGGAAAAAACTAAAGAAAAAAAATGCTTTTAACAATCAAAATTACTATATAATGATTATCATAAAAAGGAAATGTGTTTTCGTTAAGAGAGGTTTTTAATTGGTTTTACGTGTAAGGTTACACGTTGTCACACCCCTGCCAAAGGCGACCGAACATGACGGGGTGCAACGGATTGCCAAGAACACAAGACACTATTAAAATGATAATATTTAATCAACTCATTTAAATTCATAAAATCATAAAGAGTCACATAACTTGTTCATAAAATAACTGAATTCAATCATAGAAAATAATATAATGTTCGTTTTGCTAACATCCTAATAATCTTGATAACGTTTTCTTCAAGTTCTCGAGTCAACCTAAAGTCAAACCTGTAACAGTGCATAAAATAGAATTTGTCAACACAAAGGTTGGTGAGCAATTTCATAGGTTTGAACAATAAGTATATAATAGGAAATTCCACAACTTTTATACAAAACATTAAATAATTGCAACAATTTTGATTATGAAATCGTTAATAAGGATACGTTAATGACACCTTTCTATAAGAGGATGCCAAATAGACTCGGGGTTGTATGAAATCGTTAATAAGAATACATTAACGAAAACTTTCTATAAGGGGATGCCAAATATACTCGGATTTATGAATCAACCAACCAAAAGCGGTAAACACATTAGCAATTAAGCATGTACGCATATAACACCAAATCGAGCATTTATTTAAGTAAGGTATACAATAAAGTTTGTGATTTAAGACTCGGGTATAAAACATTTAACATGAATATGTATGCAATATCACCCCCAAAACGAAAGTTGGAAAACGGGGAATGAAAAGTACTCACATTCAAATAATAAACTTAATCGGTAAAATGACGAGTAACCGGAAGGATGAGGTTTAACGAGCAAAGCCTAGATGAAAGGAAGTCTTGTATTAGAAAGGTTGTCTAGGAAATCTTTAAATAAAATAAATGATAAGAAATGCAAACAATATAAAGTTTAAGGTTTAAAATGTAAATATTTAAGAAATTTTAATAATAGTCCTTTAAAAATATAAGTTTGCTCGAAACCGGGTTAAAGTATCTAGTCCTTAATTTTACTCAACCCATGTTAAGTAATAAGGTGGGTAAAAATGCAAGAATGCAAGTCCCTTTGTAATATAGATACTAAAACGGGTTTTAACGAGTGTTCGGGTTGTTGGTTCGGGTCTTGGTAATTGGTTAAACCCAAAATCAACTTTCCAAAATAATGAATGTTATGAGATAACTCAATAAAATTAAAGAAGACTTAACCAAGTATGTAGTTCTATTGTTTTAGAACTAACAACGTCCGTTAAGTGAGTGTTTAGTTTCGTCGGTCCAAACTTTGTTATAACATCAAGGTGGATTTAACATTCCAAGTACTTTTAGAAAATAATTAAAATCAGTTTATAAAATATTTTGAAAGGATTATACAAGTTTTGATAGCTAGAAACACACTTGTGTGTCTTAAGCTAGTGAAATCGGTTTAGTTCGGTATTTATCTTGGAATAAGGTCAAGAATGGTTACCACATGCCCAAACATCAAAGGACTTGTATTATAATTTATAAATGATGATACTTAAGTTTTACAACCAAAAAGTCAACAATAAAGGTTTTAAATGAAAGTTCGGTTTTCGGTTCGGATCTTGTTTCGGGTCAAGACCGAGGTTAGATTTTACAAACCCATAACCATGGAACTTATAAAAATGATTTTAGAAACTTAAATCTAACATAAAGCATGTTTACACAATTATTTAAGAAAACTAGTAAACAAAGTTCGGTTTACGGTTTGGAGCTATTTATGGTTAAACCGAGGCTAGTCTCTACAAACCCATAACCATGGAACTCAATTAATAAGTAAGATGAGCAGAAGTTAAGCATGGATATAAGCATAAACAAGTTATATAATTATATATATATATATATATCAAGGACCACGTGAGTCCTCCATGAAGCCTTGCCTTACGAGGCCTGACACTCCACCGACCGAGACCGGAGAAGTGACCACCAAAGGTAACAAGGGGTGTATATTATATATATGTTGTATAATAAGCTTCAAGTATTAATAAGGCTTAACAAGTTAATTGAAATGAAAGAACATGCTCAGTTTGACTTTGGAAAGTCAGACCGCCAAGAATTCATGAAGAACAACCTTAAGATCTTTGAATTTGAGAGAGAATTTGGAGTATGAGCAACTGTAAAATGAAGGAGATGGTGATGTATATATAGGGTAAGTTGAAATGGTCAAGTATAAAGAGTCTTGCATGAAAATGGGCTGGTTAAAGTAACAAGATGGCATAAAAAACACAAAAGTTCGAATCTGCAGTTGCACGCCATAGAGATACGCTATGGCCATATGTCCCAAGATATCGCGTATCGCTATGCCTACGCGGGTAAAACCATCAGCTTTCCATTATTGGCAGCTTTAGTCCCTGGAGTTCGTTTTGAGTGTTTTAAGGGCATTTTTGGAACTGAAAATGGTGTTTTTGAGACCCGACAAGTATAAAACAAATATGTAACATATAATCCACCGTTTTGATTATATCGTAGGTTTCGGTTTACAAAATGGGTCGGTATACATGATAAATGAATACAAAAACGAATACAAATAGGACATGAAATTGACGAATGTCACACACGTCTCACAGCACCGTATTCACTTTCTCTATATGTGAGAATTATTTTGAAATTGAAAACTTTGAGAACCACTTTAGACCACAAAAACCCAAAAATTATGAAAATCATAAAACATAAAAAAACACAAAAATGAAAAAAGTAAAAAATCAGAAATCTTATTTATCATCCCGGTTTCACAAAAGGAAAAAAAACCGTCTCCGTTTAGCTAAATTATACACATATGTATAATATGTACATATACGTACATACAGTTTTTACACACATATGTACAATTTAAGGTAAATGATAATGTATATATGTGTATATTACATAACTAGAGATTAAATGAAAGTATATACATGTGTATATTACGAAGTTTTTTTTATGAAACCGAATATAGAATTTTGGTTTTTTTACTTTTTATTTTTTTTTATAATTTTTTTAAATATATTTTTAGAGGTTTTTTTTGTGACTCAAACTGGTTCCCAAAGTTCTTGTAAGACCCCGTTACCGGTGCTTCACATTTGGATGTTGGATTTACTCATCAACATAGTTCTAATCATCAAAGTTAATAAAAACATACGCGGAATATAAAAAAAACTTTCATAAAACATTATATAACCATAACTTGTCTTAAAAAAACATCTTGTCTTTCAAAATATCAGAATATTAATCATATTCTTCATAGCAGTGGCTACAGCTTGAAGAATAGCTTCTTGGATTGCGGGATCCAGTTGAACCCCATCGTTGTTGTTCGGGTCTCCTCCCGCTGCGCTTCCTTCATCTCCGGTGTTGGAAGCTGTCTCAACCGAAGGTTGTTGGATACAACGAGGCCTGCCACGACGTCCAGTGCGACCTCCAGCTCTCCCAATTCCTACAGCTCCCACATTTCCTTCTGTTCCAGCCATTGTATTCTAAAAGGGAAAACACAAACGTCATCACTCAAGGAACTGTTTAGTACAAGAATAGTAAGGCTAACAGGTAATAACAGTAGCCAGCTGTGATTCACTGATCACGTTACTTTCCGTGTCCTATACACTTCCTCTTATGAATTTATTTGTGCCGATTCTAATCTTATACAGTTAATCAATCAAATAATCAAGAAATCCTATCCATATCAATCAAGGTAACATTAACATTTATTACTTAACCATACACTTTACCTTTACTGGGCTTGCTTGAGTGACACATGGCATTCTTGTACTGGCATCTTCTTCCTTTTCTTACTTACATCCCATTCTCTGTTCGAGTCTAAGCATATAGGATGCTTAAATCTCTCGAACTTTGCTCTGATACCAACTTGTAAGACCCCGTTACCGGTACCTCACATTTGGACGTTGGATTTACTCATCAACATAGTTCTAATCATCAGATTTAATAAAAACATACGCAGAATATAAAAAAACTTTCATAAAACATTACATTAACCATAACTTGTCTTAAAATAAACATCTTGTCTTTCAAAATATCATAATATTAAACATAAACATCTCGAGTCTTCCCATGCCAGCCTCTTATTCAAGGCCACGTGTTCCCCTCAAGCGAGCTGCCTCATCCTACTCACCTGTGTGTATACTAAAAGTCAGCTACGCTGAGTGAGTTCTAGTTAATCACATATCATACTTTACATACATACTTACATACTATCATAATTCAATTTCTACTTTACTTTATTCTATTCTGCCTCAGATATTATTAGGGTCCGGTCCCTTCTTCTGCCTTGTATATTATTAGGGTCCAGTCCCTTTTCTGCCTCGAGATTATTAAAGGGCTTGGTCCCTTTTCTGCCTTGGATATTATTAGGGTCCAGTCCCTTTTCTGCCTCGAGATTATTAAAGGGGTCGGTCCCTTTTCTGCCATGGATATTATTAGGGTCCAGTCCCTTTTCTACCTTTCTATCTCTTACATTCATTCATAACATACATACGTATCATTCATAGTTCATACATAGCATTCATATTCATAATTATAACTTGGCAGTACGTGCAATATCTGAAGATCGTTCACGTACCGACAAGCAATCATTCATACATTACACATAGCATTCATATTCATAACTATAACTTGACAGTACGTGCAATATCCGAAGATCGTTCTCGTACCGGCAAGCAATCATTTATACCGTTCACATATCTCATGTAGGGCATACACTTATCACTTTGGATAAGTGTATTAACAAATCACATAGAGTATGCACACAACCCCGAAAACATAATAAGGAATGGGGCTTTTCTCCGTTTATTGTTAACCCCTTCTTTAATTGAGCTCTGCTAACTGTATATGAGTTTCACATATCAATACTCGTCCTATTGTATCAGGTTACTTTTACTTAGATTTTAAGCAAACTTAACATTATGCGAACTTAACATTAAGAGAACTTAACATTACCGAACTTAACATTAACGAACTTAACATTAAGCGAACTTATATACGGGTGAACTTATCTAGCGAAGTTATCAGCTACATCGACGGGATTGCTTTGTAACCCATAAACATTTCTGTTTCAACGTGTGGACCTTTGATATGATGTTAATCAATCCCGTAAACATTTCCCATGGTCATTTTCGGATTAGACTCGGCCCGAAAACGCATAAAGTTTAGACCTTTAAACTAAAAACGTTCAACACTAGATCTAAGGTTTATTTTAAACGAGCCGTGCCTAGCCGTGGGTTTACTAAGTTCGTTTTTAACGTCAAGTTTGTTACTTTACGTATCGTTTATGCCCGATCTACTCTCGTTCTAAGTTTCAAGACTAAACGTTTATAAAAACATAAACTTTAAAGGTAAAAAGGCATACCTTTATGTGTTCTTTGGTCTTGGTTAGCTTGATTATGAACTTTGAATCTTGTAACTATCTTGAATCACGTTCGCTTGGCTCTGATTTCACCTCTCTCTCTCTCTCGGCCGCGTATAAGGTGGTATGTGTGTGTGTGTTTGGAGTGTGTAGAGATTAGGATGGAAAGAATGAGGATTTAGGGTTTTAGGGTGGTTTAAGAGGACATTTATATCCCCTAAAGCCTATGGACCCTAGGCCCATTACTCTTTAATCCTTTTTAATTATCCAAGTCCATCACTCATCCTTATTTAATACTAACTAATTATTTACACATGACAATTTAACGCAACTTTTTTTGTTTAATATTAGAATATTTAGGATGTTACAAGTCTTCCCTCCTTAAAGAGGTTTTGTCCCCGAAACCTAACTATTACTTAAATAGATTAGGGTAAAACTTGCGCATCTCGTCCTCAGCTTCCCAAGTGGCATCTAATCCTTTGAGATGTTTCCATATCACTATCACCAAAGGTATAACCTTGTGACGAAGCTGCTTTTCCTTGCGATCAACAATCTCTATCGGTTGCTCAATGTAGTTCAGCTGTTCATCAACCTCGATGTCCATCAATGGTACGTGAGACGTGTCATCCGCTAGACATTTCCTCAGATGGGAAACATGGATGGTTGAATGGATTCCTTTTAACTCTTCTGGAAAATCCGACTTATAAGCCACTTCACCTACACGTTCCATAATCTTAAACGGTCCAATGTACCTTGGACTTAACTTTCCCTTCTTCCTAAAATGAATGATCCATTTCAAAGGCGAGACCTTAAGCATCACATTGTCACTAACGTTAAACTCAATCGGTCGTCGCCGCTTATCAGCATACGACTTCTATCTGTCTTGAGCAGCTTTCATTTTTGCCTTAATCTGATCAAACTTTGAAGAAGTTTCTTGAAAAACTTCCAAACTCCCCATCTTTTTTTGACCAATATCTCCCCAACATACCGGAGTTCTACAACGTCTTCCATATAACATCTCGAATGGCGGCATACCAATACTTGAATGGTAGCTGTTGTTATAGGAGAACTCTGCCAAATGCAGATGGTCATCCCAACTTCCTCCAAAGTCTAAAACACAGGAACGTAGCATATCCCCAAGGGTTTGGATCGTCCTTTCAGACTGCCCATCGGTTTGAGGATGATACGTTGTACTGATTTTCAATCTCGTTCCAATAGCTTCATGGAACTTCTTCCAAAATCTCGAAGTAAACCGTGTATCACTATCAGACACAATCGATAGCGATACACCATACTTAGATACAACCTCTTTTATGAACAAGCTTACCAACATTTCTGATGAGATAGTCTACCGTATAGGCAAAAAGTGAGCACTCTTGGTCAAACGGTCCACAATCACCCAGATGGTATCATGACGCTTAGCTGTATGGGGTAGCTTAGTTATGAAATCGATGGTGATGTGTTCCCATTTCCACTCAGGTATCTCAAGCGGTTGCATTTTTCCATACGGCTTCTGATGTTCAGCTTTGACTTGTAAACAAGTCAAGCACTTACTAACATAATCCAACACATCGTTCTTCATCCCTGGCCACCAGTAATCTCTTTTCAAATCTTGGCACATCTTAGTTGCTCCAGGATGAATCGATTATCTTGACTTATGGGCTTCATCAAAGATTCGACCTCTGAGATCTCCACAGCGTGGGATCCATAAACGGTCAAACCTAGTCTTAACTCATGAGTGTTTTCAATCAATTCATCTTGCTCGCCGTAAGCTCTTTCTTTCTTTACTAACTTCTCGTCTACCAACACTTCAGACTGAACCTTGATGATTTCTTCAAAGAGGCTTGAATTCATAATCAGCTGGTATGACTTTACTGTTGCGATGACTTCCTCATTCTTACAACCTAGCGTGTCGGCGACCACATTAGCTTTACCAGGATAGTACTTGATGTCGCAGTTGTAATCTTTTATCAACTCCAACCATCTCCTCTGTCTCATATTCAACTCCTTCTGTTCAAAGAAATATTTAAAACTCTTATGATCTGTGTAAATGGTACACTTAGTACCATACAGGTAGTGCCTCCATATCTTAAGAGCATGCACTACAGCTGCTAGCTCTAAGTCATGCATCGGGTAGGTACTCTCGTGGATCTTCAACTATCTAGACGCGTAAGCTATCATTTTCCCTCGTTGCATTAACACGCAACCTAACCCACGATACGAGGCATCTATACAAACAACCAAATCCTCACCACCATTGAGTAAAGCAAGGATTGGAGCTTGCGTGAGTCTCTTCTTTAATTCTTCAAAGGCTTCCTCTTGGAACTTTCCCCAACTGAATACTACCGTATTTCGGGTCATACCGGTCAACAGTGCGGCTATCTTGGAGAAACTTTCGATGAATTTCCTATAGTAAACAGCTAACCCTAAGAAGCTTCGTATATCAGTCGGATTCTGTGGAGTCGTCCAGTTCGTTATCGTTTCAATCTTAGCTGGGTCCACTGAAATCCCTTCAGGATTTATCACGTTACCTAGAAATTGCACTTATCGCAACCAAAATGCGCATTTCGAAAACTTAGCATACAACTTCTCCTTCTTTAAAGTGTCCAATACCTCTCTCAAATGCTCAGCATGATCAGTCTCGTTCTTTGAATAAATCAGTATGTCATCAATAAAGACGATTACCGATTTATCCAACATAGGCCGACACACCCTATTCATCATATCCTTAAATGCTGCGGGAGCATTTGTTAGACCGAATGACATTACGAGGAACTCGTAGTGTCCATACCGCGTCCGAAACGCTGTTTTAGGAATGTCTGCCTCTTTCACTTTTAACTGATGATAACCTGATCTGAGATATATTCTGGAGAACCAACTTGAACCTTGCACTTGGTCAAACAGATCATCAATCCTTGGCAAAGGATATCTATTTTTTACCGTAAGCTTGTTCAGAACGCGATAATCTATGCACATTCTCATACTTCCATCCTTCTACTTCACAAATAGCACTGGTGCGCCCCACGGGAAAACATTTGGTCTAATAAAACCCTTGTCGAGGAATTCTTTCATCTCAGACGGTGCTAGACGGTAAGGCGCTTTCACGACGTGTTGGGCTCCTGGTAATAGGTCTATCTGGAATTCTATATCTTGTTCCGGTGGCAACCCCGGAAGATCCTTAGGGAATACTTCTGGGTAGTCGCGCATAATAGGAACATCTTTCATTTCTTTCGTCTCGGCCGTAGCGTTGACAATGTATGCCAGGTAGGCACCACATCCATGTCGTAATAAACCCTGGGCTTTTATCATCGAAATGACATTAAGCCCAGAACTTTCCTTATCACCATAAACATCACTTCACTGCCATCCAAGGACTTTAACCTTATTATCCTACTCTTACACACTATCTGAGCTTCATACTCAGAAAGCCAATCCATTCCCAAAACCACATCGAATCCTCCTAAACAGGAAACTCATGTCCTTTAACTCTATCATACAGTCCTTGACGATTTTCATTATTTTAATCGAAGTGTCACTAGCGGTTTCTACTATTAAAGTTTCAGACACTCGGCAACATTTCATCTTAGCTAATTTACTAAATGGCGTAGTTACGAAACTTTTGTTTGCACCCGAATCGAATAGTACTGAAGCGGAAATACCGTTTACTAGAAACGTACCTGTCACGGCATCTGGAATCTGTTTAGCTTGCTCTTGGGTCAGCATGTAGGAACTGGTTTTTGACCTTGCCGGTTCAGCATCTTTCTTCCCACTTCCTCCAGCTTCACTCTCTGTACATTCCCTTGCAAAGTGACCCGTCTTACCGCATTTGTATCATGCGGACTTTGCAGTACAATCTGGAGCGTAATGCCCCACCTTTCCGCACTTGTAGCAAGCATTCGTACCGAACTTGCACTCACCAGCATGAATCTTTCCACACTTATAACAAACATCCAAACCCTTACCCCACCTGCACTCACCACTGTGTGCCTTGCCGCAGGTCTTGCACGACCTGTTTTTCCCAAACTCTTGGTTGCTTGTTCTTAGGGTTCCATATTTGGGTACCGGGTTGTTTAACAGGAGCGATCCGTTTCTTCTCTTTCTTCTCGTCTTCCATCTCTACATCATCCGCAGCCAGGTCTGCATAAACCATCTCTGCGAGTTCGACAGCAGAGTAAAAGGTAGCAGGTTTACTTGCCCGGACTAGTATTCGGACTTTCTGTGGCAACCCCCTCACATAGCACTTGATTCTCTTAGCTTCGGTGTTAACCATATCAGGTACCAACCTAGACATTCGGTTGAACTCGGTGGTATACTCACGATGGGTCATCTTCCCACCTTTCAAGTTTAGGAACCTTATCTCCGCCCTCTTAACTTCGGCGTCAGCACAAAATTTCTTCATAACAAGTTCCTTCAGATCCTCCCACTTCATAGCTTTGATTTCCTCGGAACTCTTTCTCTGCTCAACCGATTCCCACCAGTACATTGCTTCTTCACCAAATGACTGAGTAGCGTAACCCATAGCTTGGTTGGGACGACACTCGCTAATGCGGATAATTTTATCCATGGCGGTTATCCACTGAAGAGTAGCGATTGCGTCTCCTAAACCAGTCAACTTCGGCGGGTCACATCCTTTGATGGACTTATAGTTGCACCCACCTCGGCCTCTATTCCTGTCACCGGCTTTCACAGACATAACTCCACTCGATGCCTCCCTCTCTTCTTCCTCATCTCTCCTACCATCACCCCCTGCCCCTTCAGCAGTTCTTTCACGGCTTCCAGCAGACCCCCCAGGAGTCATATTCTTCACAGCAGTGGCTACAGCTTGAACAATAGCTGCTTGGATTGCGGGATCCAGTTGAACCCCTTCGTTGTTGTTCGGGTCTCTTCCCACTGCGCATCCTTCATCTCCGGTGTTGGAAGCTGTCTCAACCGAAGGTTGTTGGATACGACGAGGCTTGCCACGACGTCCAGTCCGACCTCCATCTCTCACATTTCGTTACGTTCCAGTCATCGTATTCTAAAAGGGAAAACACAAACGTCATCACTCAAGGAACTGTTTAGTATAAGGATAATAAGGCTAAAATATAATAACAGTGGCCAGCTTCGATTATTTGATCACGTTACTTTCCGTGTCCTATACACTTCCTCTTATGAGTGTATTTATGCTGATTCTAATCTTAAACAGTTAATTAATTAAACAATCAAAAAATCCTATCCATATCAATCAAGGTAACATTAACATTTATTACTTACCCATACACATTACCTTTACTGGGCTTGCTTGAGTGACACATGGCATTCTTGTACTAGCATCTTCTTCCTTTTCTTACATACATCCTATTCTCAGTTCGAATTTAAGCATATAGGATGCTTAAATCTCTCGAACTTTGCTCTGATACCAACTTGTAAGACCCCATTACCTGTTCCTCACATTTGGATGTTGGATTTACTCATCAACATAGTTCTAATCATCAGAGTTAATAAAAACATACGCGGAATATAAAAAAAACTTTCAGAAAATATTACATTAACCATAACTTGTCTTAAAATAAACATCTTGTCTTTCAAAATATCATAATATTAAACATCAACGTCTCGAGTCTTCCGATGCCAGCCTCTTATTCAATGCCACGTGTTCCCCTCAAGCGAGTTGCCTCATCCTACTCACCTACGTGCATACTAAAAGTCAGCTACGCTGAGTGAGTTCTAGTTAATCACATATCATACTTTACATACATACTTACATACTATCATAATTCAATTTCTACATTACTTTATTCTATTCTGCCTCGGATATTATTAGGGTCCAGTCCCTTCTTCTGCCTTGGATATTATTAGGGTCCAGTCCGTTTTCAGCCTCGAGATTATTAAAGGGCTCGGTCCCTTTTCTGCCTTTGATATTATTAGGGTCCAGTCCCATTTCTACCTCGATATTATTAAAGGGCTTGGTCCCTTTTCTGACTTGGATATTATTAGGGTCCAGTCCCTTTTCTACCTTTCTATCTCTTAAATTCATTCATAACATACATAAGTATCATTCATAGTTCATACATAACATTCATATTAATAATTATAACTTGGCAGTACGTGCAATATCCGAAGATCGTTCACATACCGACAAGCAATCATTCATACATTATACGTAGCATTCATATTAATAACTATAACTTGACAGTATGTGCAATATCCGAAGATCGTTCACGTACCGACAAGCAATCATTCATACCGTTCATATATCTCACGTAGTCCATACACTTATCACTAAGGATAAGTGTATTAACAAATCACATCGAGTATGCACACAGCCCCGAAAACATAACAAGGAATGGGGCTAGAAACTCACTTATATCCTGTTTCTTTTTACGTTTATTATTAACCCCTTCTTTAATTGAGCTCTGCTAACTGTATATGTGTTTCACATATCAATACTCGTCCTATTGTAAAAGGTTACTTTTACCTAGATTTTAAGCGAACTTAACATTAAGCGAACTTAACATTAAGCGAACTTAACATTAAGTGAACTTAACATTACCGAACTTAACATTAACGAACTTAACATTAAGCGAACTTATATATGGGTGAACTTATCTAGCGAAGTTATCAGCAGCATCGACGGGATTGCTTTTTAACCCATAAACATTTCTGTTTCAACGTGTGGACCTTTGATATGATGTTAATCAATCCCGTAAACATTTCCCATGGTCATTTTCGGATAAGACTCGGCCCGAAAATGCATAAAGGTTAGACCTTTAAACTAAAAGCGTTCAACACTAGATCTAAGGTTTATTTTAAACGAGCCGTGCCTAGCCGTGGGTTTACTAAGTTCGTTTTTAACGTTAAGTTTGTTAACTTACGTATCGTTTATGCCCAATCTACTCTCGTTCTAAGTTTCAAGAGTAAATGTTTATAAAAATGTAAACTTTAAAGGTAAAAAGGCATACCTTTATGTGTTCTTTGGTCTTGGTTAGCTTGATTATGAACTTTGAATCTTGTATCTATCTTGAATCACGTTCGCTTGGCTCGGATTTCACCTCTCTCTCTCTCTCGGCCGCGTATAAGGTGGTATGTTTGTGTGTGTTTGGAGTGTGTAGAGATTAGTATGGAAAGAATGAGGATTTAGGGTTTTAGGGTGGTTTAAGAGAACATTTATATCCCCTAAAGCCCATGGACCCTAGGCCCATTACTCTTTAATCCTTTTTAATTATCCAAGTCCATCACTCATCCTTATTTAATACTAACTAATTATTTACACACGACAATTTAACGCAACTTTCTTTATTTAATATTAGAATATTTAGGATGTTACAGCTCTCAATTTCCAAAGGGTTCTCTCAGGATCCTTACCATACACACACACACACACACACACACACACACACACACTAGTATGTGCCCGCAAGACGCGGTGGCGATGCTGATTTACAATGTGATAATCGTTGTGTTAGTTTATCTATGCTCTCGTAACATATTATGTGTTTGTTTTGTTAGTTTTCTTATTCGTCACATCGGCATGGTCTATCAATGCCATAAGCATTAAATAACTCAATTAAGTAAAGAAAAGTCGTAATATAAAAAGACAATGTAAGTCATAAATTCCATTTCAATTTTAATACACTAACAGAGGATTAAGAAAACATAAGTCTTATACATAACCATTTAAAAATAAGCATTCATGTGCTAATCACTTGCATTCTGATAAGATAACTTTTACTCATATGCCTTACACATCTCAATGACCTCATCTGAGTATTTTGACAACCATTCTTCATCCGAATAGGAACCATGGTCTTCTTGTTTGACTGATTCGGTGACTAGATTATGGAATTGTCATTTTTCCTTGAAGAGTTTAATCTATCATCCACATTCTTATTATATTGTTTTTCTAGTTTGTTCGTCTGTTAAGGTGAGTACCACATTCCCCCTTTTTATACTGTTTTGGGGACATATTCATAATTATATTTCTCCTATACTTATACACAAATCTACAACTATGGTCTTATCTGCTAACGAATTTTATACCATACGTGTTATGTGCTTGTTTGATTTACGTGAACCGCATTCGGAGTGGTTTAACATAATCTCAGAATAGTATGATCATATGCCATTCGATATAACCTTTGTGCTTCTCGACATCTCAGTTATACTTGCTCATTTGGTTGATTTGTTATCCTCATATGACTTGTTGCAATTACTTATTTTTATATATACTATATATACGTTTAAACCGGTGTGTTTCTCACTCACCTTATGTTGACAAACTATTTTATTTTCAACGCATATGCAGGTAATCGTGTGATGTGAAGTAATTGAAGTTAGAAGATCACTTAAGGATTTATTCTAAAAGAACAATTAACCAGACAATATTATTTATGATTTAAGATTATTTGATATTGTATGAAAATTTGTTTCATTTGAAATTATTAAATAGATATTGAAATTTATAAATGTTGCATGATAGTAACCTTGAGAGCTGTGGGCAATCAGTTCTCGCCCCGACATTTCCGTCGTAGGTTGGGGTGTGACAGATAGGTCGTTAGAAATTGCCTTAGACACATTCTTAGGAGACCTATATGTGCTTATTTGTTTATCTTTGTGTGTTCAATTTTAAATTGTTTACAGCTTTCTTAGATAATTATTTATTATTTATTGTATTGTTGTGCACACACACACACAAACTACGAGGCTATGCCTCAACATTCAAAGAAAACTTTTTGAAATTAGATTGCTTTTATTTTCGGGAAATTTCTTAAGAATTCCCACCTGTTGTTTTCGCTTGTACACCTTAGGGCTAGGTTATGTGGCATGTCCCTATGATAAATGAAAGGGGAAGAGAAACTGTGAGTTGGGTCTTGGCAAATAGGTTCCAAGAACCAAAGGTAAGACACTATTCCTTACCTGGGGGATAACCTGACCACAATACTTGTCCCTATGGACCTGAGCGAGACCCAAAAATTCGATATGACCGACACCCTAAGCTGCCAACGGTGATCACATTAGTGGTTGCATCCTTATAATATTTTTAAACCAAATTCACGGTGATTCGTGGCTAAACTCGATTTTCTCGATTATTGTGTTACCCTATTTAAATGGTTAATTGGGTGAAAAATTCATGGAACCCATGGGCACTCCTACTATCCATTTCTTATCTTGTTTTCGTATTTTTGTTGGAGTGATCAATGTGGTGATTCCCAAGATACTCCAACTACCCATATTTATTTCGATAATTGGTTACTTAGTTTGGTCGGTGAAAACACCACGTAACATTCATAGGGTTGACAAACTATATTGCATTGGTAATTTGTTAATTGGTTGGGGCAGTTAAAATGCCATGTGACGCTCATGGGCCGTCCAACCCACCTGTTTTAATCGTTATTTAGTTGGTACAGTTAAATGCCATGTAACGCTCATGAGCCATCCAACTACCTTACTTTTATTTGTTAATTTTATTAGGCCATTCAGATTGTGTAATATCCCGTTTTCTCATTTCGGTTAATAAAATAAAATATGAGTTATTATGACTCAGGCTAGTGTTGAGTTAAATGGATATGGGTAATGGACTTGGGTTAAAAAGGAAAGAAGAAAAGACCATGGGCTTAAGCCCATAACCCATAATATATAGACCACAATTACTCCCTAATCCGTTCATTCCACCCATTCCATACACCATCCAAAACACACACTTAAGCTCTCTCTCATCTCTCACTCTAGACAAAATAACCAAGGGAAACTCGAGTATCGATCCGAGGTAATGATAGTATGATATTGTATGGATCCAAACCCGCTAGATCTAGTTGCGAAACGACGAGCCGACACCCTAAACCGTTAAAGTCACGATATCCGGAGGGAATTGGGTATAAACTTATCAAAATATGAGCTTAGGGGTCAACCTAAATCAGATATGGATCGAACGGGACGAAAAACGCTGTAAAATGGGGTAAGATACGCTTTTCCGGCGACCGCCCGTTTTTCAAAGGCGGCGTACGAGGTAAGGATGTCAGAGAATGTTCCCTGACATTCTGACCTAACCTTAGGCGCGCGTGTAAAGAATTTGTTAAGCAATTCGTTACGGAGAGTTAACGAATGAGCTTTGATTCGTTAGGATGATACGTTATGTCAATTCGTTATGAAAGAATAATGAATGAGTTTCATTCGTTAAACAAATTCGTTAATGGAGAACTGACGAATGAACCCCAGTTTGTTATAAGGGCCAGTTCGTTATAAAGGTTCATTCGTTATAAAGACCAGTTCGTTATAGGGTTCAGTTCGTTATAAAGGTTCAATTTGTTATAAAGTCCATTCGTGAAGAAGTAATGAATGAGCCCCATTCGCTAAGGAACAAGATAATGAATTACACTTTGAAAGAATGACAGAAAGGTCCCTGGACTTAGAATAAAATGGTTAATTACAAAGAAGCCCTCGAACTTTATTATTTTGCAAATAAACTAATAATTTGAAATTATAATGAAAATATGTTAAGACAGCTCAACCCCAGCCAGGGGCTCTGCCCCTTGGACCCTGCTAGGGGCTGCCGCCCCTAGAACCTTGATGTGTCGTAAAACACACTATTTTTCTTACTAGTTTTTATGTTGTGTTGCGCTTAAAAGTTAACGAATATCGATTGTTTTTGCGTGAATTTACATGTTTGTGTATGAGATAGGTCCCATGTTGAAGAGAGCGAGAAAACAAGTCAAATGAAGAAAGAATCAGCAAAAATGGAGCTCGGATGAAGCCGATACGCACAAACGAAGTTTAAATGAGTCAGCAGTCGATAAACGAAGACCCAATGGGTATAGACACGCCGCGCGGACACCTTAACCTTTATGGTCGCGGGTGGCGGAGCCCTAGGGGTGTTCCATGGCTGCCCAAATGCATCAACACGACTATTTTGTCTTAAATGGGCTTATATGGGCTTGTTTGGACCTAGTTGGCTTGTTTATCAAGTTTAATGATATATTTAAGAACCCTAAACCCTAAAAACTATTTGAGCACGATTCCAGCCACCAAAGATCTGTTCCAAACGTAATACCAAGGAGGAGGAGCAGCCGGTTCATTATTTCATCACCCGGTTGTCAGTTTTGAGTATTTTAAAGATTGTGAGTTCGTTTTTGAGTTTTAGACATTCAAACAAGTTTTAATCAGATTCTAATGAACAAGTTTATCATATTTATCTATTTTATTGCTGTTCGTTCATTATTCTTGGCTAAACTTATTTGAATCACCTAGGTTTGATGTCTAACGGTTGATTTATCACTTTTCGGTGCTAATTTCGTGTTTGATTGTTTAGTTATTGTAAAGTTCATAATTTGTGATAGTATTCCAGGAAACTTGCTGCCATTAGATGTATTCTAGTTTGCATGAGCCCCGAGTAGTTTATTATTGCATGAATTTGTTTCTTGTAGTCGTTAATTGCTAGTTCGGTTAATACTGAGTGTGTTGATTGATTGTGGTAGACGCGTGCCACTAGGGTTTATGTTTCTTGAATAATTTAGGTAAGTAGGATCATCCTCATTGAGTTAGACCAAAACCTTAGGGGTTAGATTATCTCTCTGCTTTAGTTAATTTAGTTACCCGTTGCGAGACCGTGTGCGGTTTCTAGCTATCGACTAGGTTAGTTTGTAAGATGAGGTATTTTATCCTTATTATTGAATTACCCCTCTCTTCCTAGGTTTGTAGTTAGCTCGAGCCTTAGTGAGGATTGTGATTTTGATACAAACCAAGTAATAAATCATTATGGTATGTAAATAAACAACCGTAAATTAAAAGCTAAATAGACGTTGTTAGTGTTTTCTGGTAAAACTGACAGTAGGGACCCCGTTACCTTGATTACATCTATCTTAGTTCATCTTTAGAAGCCGGTTTCAAACACTTGTTAGCACTTGAGCCATCCTATACCCATTAACTCATCTTACCTCGGTGATTCGTTATCTTATTATCATTAAATCCCTTTAAAGTTCCAGTTAATTTCGTTAAGTTTCACCGTCAGTTATGTTAAGTTAGCTAAGTTAGTTTAGATATATAAGTTAAACATATATAGGCAGGACTTGAGTAGGGTTAGTAACCTGAGTCGCCTCACGTGTCTTTGTGTTCGATACTCAGAATTCCTTAGTTTTTACTACATACGATCGGTACAATTGCCGGTTGTGTGAACTTAAGTTAGGATAATCCGTTTAAATTTAAAGCTTATTTGTGAGTACTAGTTTTCATAGATACATTTTCGCACAACAAGTTTTTGGCGCCGTTGCCGTGGACACGGTTTGAGGCGATTAAAGAACGGACCGAGTTTGGGGACTTACATCTTTTCTTTTTACTTGCTTATTTGTTTTTATTTTGTTTTAGTTTTTAGCCTAGTTGATTTTAGTTTTTTTTTTAGTCGTATGCGTCATACCTGCTCACAAGGACCGCTGAAGCTTGAAACGTCTGACAATATCGAGAAAGTTGAGCCTGAGAGAGAGCATTTTGTTTCACTGACATGTTCTAATTCTTCTTCTTCTTCGGTTTCTTCCGCATCTTCTAGGGATAGGAACATGGGTGACCAACCGCCTAGGAGAGTAGTAGCCGACTATGGTAGGCCGACACCGACTCCTCATTCAAGCATCACTTTACCGAACGGTGCCGCCGCTGGAAACTGGTCCATTTCTGCCCACGTCATGCAACTCATCAAAACCGCACTCCAATTCCAAGGGCTAGAGAGCGAAGATCCTTCAAACCACATCGACATGTTTGTTCAAATCTGCGAAACTTTCAATATCGGCAACATGAACGATAAAGCCATCTATCTCCGTCTATTATCCTTCTCACTTGCCGGAAAAGCCTACAAATGGCTGAAGTCTCTACCTGCTGGATCCATCACCACTTGGGAGGGCCTTCAAGAGAAATTCATGACCAAATTATTTCCGCCATTTAAATCCGCTCGACTACGTGAGGAGATTTGTTCCTTCCGCATGAGATCCGACAAGTCTTTCGGGGAAGCTTGGGAAAGATTCAAGGACCTCGTTCGTAGTTGTCGTCATCATGGTTTAGATAAGTGGATGCTCATAGAGAAATTCTACAATGGAGCCACACAGCACGTGAGAGAGATGTTGAACCAAACTGCTAACGGGAACCTCTTTAAGAACAAAGATCCCGATAAGTGCGTCGTCCTTTTTGATGATCTAGCAGCGACCTACCAGGGGCACGGGGGCATAAATTCTTCCAAATCATTGAGAGGAGTACTTCAGGTCGATTCGAGCACTAGAATGCAGGCGCAAATTGATGCTTTGAACAAACTCGTTAGAGATCTGACTGTTAAGAGCTTCGCGAAGTGTGAGGTTTTCCGAGGGATCACGACACAGTTGACTGTCCTGTTAAGTCGGGTAGCAATCAGGAGGAGGTTGACTTCGTCAACAACCCCTTGAGATATCAAAACCCCGCCTTCGTCGGGAACACTGGTTGGAGAAATCGTAATAACTATCGAGGGGGACAAGCCAGTGACTACCAAGCCCAATACCAAACCCAGCGTCGAGAGAATCTATTCGGGCAGGGGAGTTCAGGTCAGGGAAGTTTGGAACAAGTGGGGAGAGGGGAGAAGAAAGCCTCACCGGAGTAGATGATGGCTGAGCGACTGAAGCGAGATGAAAGAAACCGAGTGACAAATGAGACGAAATTTGTGGAACACGATGCTATGCTGAAGAACCAGGCCGCATATCTAGCCAGTTATCCAAGAGAGCACAAGCTTCAAAACCGAGTAATACAGAGAAAAATCCGAGAGGGTTTGCCAAAGCAGTGACTACTAGGAGCGGTGCAAGAAGAGAAAGAGAGACTGACCCTTCAAGAGTGGTCACACCTGCGGTCGATGAAGAGGAGCAGGTGGACGAGGAGATCTAGATGGAGCCTCCTCCGGCCGAGGCACAATAGCAGATTTTTCCAACGAGTACAAAGCCAGCCGATAAACCTTCATCATCATCTAACCCACCTCTAAGAGTCTACAAACCCAAATTTCCATATCCTGGGAGACTCTGATCGGACAGAGACGAGGAGCAAAACTCCAAGTTCCTTGAACTTCTCAAGCAGCTTCACCTGAACATTCCTTTCATTGAGGCGCTTACTCAAATGCCCAAATATGCCAGATTCCTCAAGGACATTCTTTCCAAAAAGTAGAAGCTAGTTGAGGACTCTTCTATTCCGTTGAGTGCTGAGTGCTCTGCTGTGTTGCAGAGCAAGTTTCCTGAAAAGATGGCCGATCCTGGGAGTTTTACAATTCCCGGCATCTTAGGCGACGATACGGTTCAACATGCTTTTGCCAACCTTGGGGCCAACATCAATCTCATGTCGTATTCTGTGTTCTGTAAGTTGGTCTTGGCGAACCGAGGCCAACCCGAATGACTAACCAACTTGCAATCGTTCTGTGAAATACCCGTGAGGGGTGGTCAAGAACATGCTTGTTCGTATCGAGAAGTTCATTTTCCCGGTGGACTTTATTATTCTGGATATGAATGAGGATGACCGTGTCCCGCTCATTTTAGGCCGACCATTCCTTGCCACCGCACATGCGTTGATCGACGTCCGTGAGGGCAAATTGATTCTGAAAGTTGGGGATGATAACGTCACCTTTGACGTAAGACATTCACTTAAGAACCCCAAGTCGGCAGACGACTCCCTGTATTTCTATGACACCATCGTATCGCATATGCGGGAGTTTTTCACTGACATCTGTGGAGGACCTACCTTGGACCCACAAATTCTCGATAGGGATATTTCAGAGGTCGAGATAGTTGCCATGACCGCTCCACCATTGATAGATGACACAGTGTCACCACCCCTAGAATCATAGTCATCTGTTGAGATCGTGCGAGACGATCCGAGAGACCGACCTTCCGTTGAGATCCCTCGTCCTCCTTATAACTTAAGGATCTACCCGATCATTTGGAGTATGCATTCTGGATGAAGAGAGGAAGCTACCCGTCATCATCGCGTCTGCCTTGACGGAGGTCGAGAAGTTGAAGTTGTTGAAGGTGTTGCAAGCGCACAAGGAGGAGATAGCATGGAAGATTATCGACATCAAAGGGATTAATCCATCGTTCTGCACTCAAAAAATCCTCATAGATGATAATTTCAAATCCGTCGTTCAGCCTCAATGGAGGCTTAATCCGAAAATGCTAGAGGTCGTTAAGAAAGAAATCATCAAACTCCTTGATGCGGGAATCATTTTTCCCATCTCTGATAGCGCCTGGGTGAGTCCGGCCCAAGTGGTTTCAAAGAAGGGTGGCATGACTATTGTCACCAATGAAAGGAACAAGCTTATTCTCACTAGGACCATGACTAGTTGGAGAGTCTGCATCGACTACCGCAGACTGAACGATGCCACTAGGAAAGATCACTTTCCTCTGATCTTCATTGATTAGATGCTTGAGCGTTTAGCGGATCATAAGTACTACTGTTTTTTGGATGTTTTCTCTATGTAATTCCAAATCCTGATCTCTCCCAATGAGTAGGAGAAAACCACATTCACCTGCCCATACGACACATTTTCCTATAAACGCATGCCCTTTGGACTCTGTAATGCTCCGGCCACTTTCCAGCGATGTATGGTGGCGATCTTTCACGACATGATCGAGGATTCCATGGAGGTCTTCATGGACGATTTTTCTGTCTTCGGGAATTTTTTCGATCATTATCTCTCCAACCTTGATAAGACGATGGCTCGTTGCGTCGATACCAACCTAGTCCTTAACTGGGAGAAGTGTTACTTCATGGTATGCGAGGGCATTGTTCTAGAACATAGGATCACGAGTGCGGGGATCGAGGTCGCTCAAGCTAAAATTGAAACCATTTCTAATCTTCCCCCACCCACTTCTGCGAGATCCATCCGTAGCTTCTTAGGTCATGCAGGTTTCTATCGCCGTTTCATTAAAGATTTCTCGAAAATTGCGAGGCCGATGACCAAGCTACTAGAGAAAGACGCTCCATTTGTATTCTCTGAACAATGTATCGAGGCGTTTGATCTTCTAAAAGAAAAACTCGTTAACGCCCCGATCATGATTGCTCACGACTGGTCTATGCCATTAGAATTGATGTGCAACGTGAGCGACAATGCCGTTGGAGCAGTTCTTGGACAACGGAAGGAGAAGCACTTCCACCCGATCTACTATGCTAGCCGGACCCTACACAATGCTCAGGAGAATTACACTACCACCGAGAAAGAGTTATTAGTTGTGGTGTTGCATTTGATAAGTTAAGGTCCTATCTCGTTCTGTCCAAAACAGTTATCTACACGGACATGTTGCCATTCATTATCTTTTTAGTAAGCAGGACGCTAAGCCTCGTCTCATCCTATGGATCCTGCTGCTTCAGGAGTTTGATATCGAAATCCGCAATAAAAAGGGGTCCGTCAATGTAGCGGCCTATCACTTGTCACGTCTTCAGAGAATCGAGATTGGAGATGTTAGGGTCATCATCAATGACCATTTCCCGATAGAGAATCTCATGTTTGTCAGAGCACATGATGACGTCTACCCGTGGTTCGCCGATATAGCGAACTTCCTCGTCAATGGTTCCCTCCCTAGGAGGATGTCTCACCAGCAAAAGAAGTAATTCTTTGCTAACGTAAAGTTCTACACCTGAGACGACCCATTTCTTTTTCGTATAGGTGCTGATCTGCTGGTGAGGAGATGTGTGGATGTCGAAGAGGGGTGGCGGATTTTGAGCCACTGTCATGAAGGACCGACAGGAGGTAACCATGGTGCTGTTTTTACTACAAAGAAGGTCTTCGATTTAGGATTCTATTGGCCTTCGATTTTCAAAGATGCTCATGCGTTCGTTAAAAGCTGTGACCGATGCCAGCGTGTCGATAACATCCCATCCGAAATGAGATGCCCCAAAATTCTACTCAGGTTTGCGAGGTTTTTGAAATTTGGGGTATTGATTTTATGGGCCCGTCCCATCTTCTAGAGGGAACAAGTACATACTTGTGGCAGTTGATTACGTCTCCAAGTGGGGTCGAGACCAAAGCCTTGCCCACTAACGATGCCTGAGTTGTAGTGAGATTTCTGAAAAATCATTTCTCTCGTTTTGGTGTACCGAAATCCTTGATCAGCGATCGAGGTACTCACTTCTGCAACGCGCAGATGGAGAAGGCATTGCAACGCTATGAGGTCACCCATCGGCTTGCGAATGCCTACCACTCACAGACTAGTGGACATGTAGAGGTGAATAACTGGGCATCAAACTCATTCTTGAGAAGACCGTTGGGCTAAACTGAAAGGATTGGTTCGAAAAATTAGATTATGCTTTGTTGGCTTTCCGTACAGCGTATAAAACTCCGGCCGGTTCCACACCGTTTCGGATGATTTATGGGAAAGCCTGCCATCTGCCTGTTGAGTTGGAGCACCGTGCTTCCTGGGCGCTTCAAATAGTTAACCTTGATCTTTCGACTGCTGGAGATAATCGTTTCCATCAGATAGATGAGTTAGAGGAACTCCGCGATCATGCCTATGCACATTCGTATAATTATAAGCTGAAGACCAAAGAGCTGCATGATAGGAAGTTGAGAGGTGATAAACAGTTCAAGTGTGGGGACGTACTCTTAATTAATTCCCGACTTAAGTTATTTCTGGGATAGTTACGTTCTTGATGGTATGGACTATACACAGTTAAGGAAGTCTTCTCGATGGTATGGACCACACATAGTTAAGGAAGTCTTCTCGATGGTATGTACCATACACAGTTAATTGAAGAAAAGAATGGGAGTTTCAAAGTTAATGGTCACCGTCTGAAGCACTACATTGGTGAGAAGGCGAGCATGGAGGAAGGTAAGGTTTTGCGCCTTACAACATCTTTGGGTTAGACGTGAGAGAGGGGTCAGGCTGAGGACCTGTTAAACCAAGCACTCTCGGGAGGCAGCCCGAGTTTTTGATTTATCTATTTTTATTTTTATTTTATTTTCATTTACTAAGGATCCTCCCAATTGAAGCAGCTCGTACTCAATCTCCATTCAAGCAGCTCATTTTAAGAGTATTCTATTTGTCTTTGTTTTAGTTGTGTATGCCGCAATATAGGAGTGATTTTGCTTAGTACATTTTATATCTTTTCGCATGATAGCTATGTATGGCGTTTTGGATCTATTCTCCCGAGGTTGTGGCCACGAATGAAATACTATACGACCATTGATACACTTATTATGAAGACATGCACATAAACAAGGGGAGTGACACGTTCTTTTATTTTATCATTTGCTTTTATTTCTAGTTATTTTATTTTATTTTTATTTCTTTTCCTAATGTTCATTGAGGATGATTCGTTGTTCTACGTGTGGGGATGAGATTTATTTTACTTATTTGTAGAAAAAAAATATTTAAAAACAATAATAAAAAAATTAATAATAACATATTTGCATTCTTTCGCTGAAAATTATGTCGGTTACTTAAATTCAAGGGACATATACTTGTATATGTTTGGTCCCGTTATCTATCTGTAGACATACAGGATAGCCATTGACCCGAAAACTAAAAGTGACTGGGGTGACTGAATTTAAAAAAAATAAAAAAAAAGTTTCAAAAAAAAATGCCCGTTGAAATTTGTTTCTTCTACCTTAAGCAGGAAATGATATTATTACCATTGTGTAAACAAGCTTCTCAAAACTTTTGAAAAATATAATAACAAAAGAAGAGATGGTTTGCATATCTTATTTGGGATGTGTCGGTAGGCCCAACTAGCTTTGATAGTCCTCTTTAGCAGATTTTATATATATAATAATTAAGAAAAACGGTGAAACCGAATTTTGATGCTTAGGGAGGATTACCGTAATCTAAAAACTTTGAGATGGTAAGACTTAGATGCACTCAAACCAGCACACTACAACATGTCCACCTTTTTACGAGCTTAGAAATAGTTATATACTTTAGGTGAAATAAAAAAATGTATGTGTTGAAAATGTACTCTAAAAAAGTTGTTCCAAAATCAAATGATTGTGAGAAAGTTATGTATTGTAAAATGCCAAAGAAGCATTCTTTAAAGTTAGTAAAAGAGGCCAAAGATGCACATGCTACACATGACTTAGAGTTTACATGTTTCCAAGGGGATAGTGACTAAGAGGATACATTGTTGGGGCTCGAAGGTTCTTTGTCAATAAATATCAAAATAGGAATTTATAGGATAAAGTCCAAGAATATTTAGGAATAGCTCGTACGGCCTCCACATGACCATTCATCCATCAAATTTCACCGAGTGCATCTATTTAGTACCGTCAACGAGTCCTTGGCTTATGATGATTTGTCAAACCATTCTGTTTTGACTCTAGTTTTTCTAGCTCTCTTTGTCAGAGATGGGGTAGGTTTAGCCGTAGCTTTTGTACTTAAAACGCTTAATGCAATTGGGGGCTTGATTGGTTAGTGGCTGGGTTTAAAGTGGACAAATATACCGGCAATCGCGGTCAATATGTTGAGCTGTTTCTATGGTTTTAATAATGTTAAGTAATGTGGGAGTTTGTTGTTTTCAATTGGTTATGATCCTGTGTATACATATTTTTCAGGGACGAAAAAGGTTCAAATGTGGGAATGTTTGATGTGTTGAAAAACACAAAGTTTTTGTTGCTAGTTTCTATGTCGTTTTGCGCTTAAACTTTAACGAATATTGATTGTTTTTGCGTGAATTTTACAGGTTTGTGTATGTGATAGGTCCCATAATGAAGAGAGCGGGAACACGAATCAAATAAAGAAAGAATCAGCAAAAACGGAGCTCGGATGAAGCCGGTAAGCACAAACGAAGTTTGAACGAGTCAGGAGTCGATAAACGAAGACCCAAAGGGCATGGACACGCCGCGCTACCACCTGACCCTTTATGGTCGTGGGTGTTCCATGGCTTCCCAAATGCATCAACACGACCCAAAGGGCATGGACAGCAGCCCTAGGGGTGTTCCATGGCTGCCCAAATGCATCAACACGACTATTTTGTCTTATATGGGCTTGTTTGGACTTAGTTTTGGCTTGTTTATCAAGTTTAATGATATATTTAAGAACCCTAAACCCTAAAAACGATTCGATCACGATTCCATCCACCAAAGATCTATTCCAAACGAAATACCAAGGAGGAAGAGCAGCCGGTTCGTTATTTCATCACCCGGTTGTCGGTTTTGAGTATTTTAACGATTGTGAGTTCTTTTTTGAGTTTTAGACATTCAAACAAAGTTGTAATTAGATTCTTATGAACAAGTTTATCATATTTATCTATTCTATCTGCTGTTCATTCATTATTCTTGGCTAAACTTGTTTGAATCACCTAGGTTTGATGTTTAACAGTTGATTTATTACTTTTCGGTGCCAATTTCGTGTTTGTTTGTTTAGTTATTGTAAAGTTCATAATTTGTGGTACTATTCCATGAACCTTAATTCCATTAGATGTATTCTAGGTTGCATGAGCCCCGAGTAGTTGATTATTACATGAATTTTTTTCGTGTAGTCGTTAATTGCTAGTTCGGTTAATACTGAGTGTGTTGATTGATTGTGGTAGACGCGTGCCACTAGTGTTTATGTTTCTTGAATCATTTAGGTCAGTAAGATCATCCTTTTTTAGTTAGACCAAAACCTTAGGGGTTAGCTTATCTCTCTGCTTTAGTTAATTTAGTTACCAGTTGCGAGACCACGTGTTGTTTTCTAGCTACGAACTAGGTTAGTTTGTAAGTTGAGTTATTTTATCCTTATTATTGAATTACCCCTCTTCCTAGGTTTGTAGTTACGGACCAAGTAATAAATCATTATGGTACTAAATAAACAACCGTAAATTAAAAGCTAAATAGACGTTGTTAGGGGTTTTTGGTAAAATTGACCGTAGGGACCCAGTTGCCTTGATTATATCTATCTTAGTTCATCTTTAGAAGCTGTTTTCAATCACTTGTTAGCACCTGAGCCATCCTATACCCGTTAAGTCATCTTACCTAGGTGATTCGTTTTCTTATTATCGTTAAATCCTGTTAAATTTCTAGTTAATTTCGTTAATTTTCACCGTTAGTTAAGTTAAGTTAGTTTAGATATATATGTTAAAAAATATATTATATAGGCAGGACTTGAGTAGGATTAGTAATCTGAGCCGCCTCACGTTTCTTTGTGTTTGATACTCGGACTTCCTTAGTTTTTACTACATACGATCAGTACACTTGCCGGTTGTGTGAATATAAGTTAGGATAATCCGTTTTAATTTAAAGCTTAGTTGTGAGTACTAGTTATCATAGTTCATTTTCGCACATCAAACCCCGTTGCCAGGGGCGCTGCCCACGGATTCCCGTTCGTTGAGGGTTATAATTAAATTAGAAACACGATATGGGTAGTGATAGTTAATTGATATGTGTAATTGTTATACAGTTTGTCGTGCACAGCTAAAGAAGGGAATAACCATTAACGGTGAACGTAACAGGACTTAGGTGAGTTTCTAGCCCCACTTTCTAGTTATGTTTTCAGGGCTGTGTGCATAATCGATATGATAGTTAATACACTTAATTTAAGTGGTAAGTGTATGCATTGTATGATTCATGTATGAATGAATGCTTGACGGTGCGTGAACGATCTTCGGATATTGCATGTACCGCCAGGTGGTAGTTTAAAGATATGATTGCTATATATTATATATGAATGATTGATAGTACATGAATGATCTTCTAATATTGCACGTATTGTTAAGGAAAGTATGTAAAGAAAGGTATGATATGGTTGCACGGAATAAAGGGACAAGACCCTAATAATATCTGTGAGGATAGGGACCAAGCCCTAATAATATCTGTGAGGATAGGGACTAGACCCTAATAATATCCGTGAGGGTAGGGACTAGATCCTAATAATATCTGTGATGTTGAGACCAGAACCTTATAATACATGTGAGGTTATAGGGCGGAAGGCTATTTAAGTAGAATGGATAGCTATGTATGTATTATGAAGGTAAAGAACGTATGAAGAATGAATGTATGAACATATGTAAGAAAGTAATATGAACATGTTAAGTATGAATGGTGTACACACCTTTGGGCATGTGTGCAAGTATGTGAACTAATTGTATGTTGTATGATTAACTAGAAATCACTCAGCATAGCTGAATTTTAGTATGCACGCATGTGAGTAGAATGAGACAACTAGCTTGAGCGGGACACAGGGCAGATGAATAAGAGGCTAGCATCTGAAGACTAAAGTTGTTTTTATGAATTGATGCTAAGTTGAAAGACAAGAATGTTTGATTAAGACAAGTATATGGAATGTTATGAACTTTTAATGAAAGTTTTATATTCCGCATGAAGTTTTAATTAACTATGATATTGAGAACTGTGTTTTTGAGTAAACCCAACATCCGAAGTGAGGCACCGGTAACGGGGCCTTATAAGTTGGTATCAGAGCAAAGTTCGAGAGATTTAAGCATCCTACAAGATTAGACCGAACAAAGAATGTGATTTAAAGGAAACAAAAGAAGATGCCAGTTCAAGATAGCCATTGTCACTCAAGCAAGCTAAGTAAAGGTAAAGTACATGATTAATTTCAAGTGTAATGTAAGAATGTGTAAGGAAGTTAGCTTAATTGCTAGAGATAGGAGTATGTGATTATATGAACTATTTCACTGTGTAACTGTTAGAAGTAGAACTAGCACAAGTGAACTCACAAAGGGAAGTGTATAGGAAACAGAGAGTAACGTGATCAGCTAATCACAGCTGGCTACTGTTATTACCCGCTAGCCTTACTATCCTTGTACTAAATAGTTCCTTGAGTGATGACGTTTGTGTTTTCCCTTCCAGAATACGATGGCTGGAGCTAGGGCAGTTGTTGGAAATAGGAGGTCACACTGGACGTCGTGGCAGGCCACGCATTATCCGAGAACCTTCTGTGAGAACAACCACTAACACCCAGGATGAGGGAAGTGCAGCTGGTCGAAATCCGAGCAACAACGAAGGGTATCAACTTGACTTGTAGTTCAAGCTGCCATTGCTCAAGTTGTAGCAACTGCTGTGAAGAACTTGAATCCTGAAAAGTCTGCTGGAAGTCATGCTGAAACTGCTGAGAAGTCAAGATAGAATGGTAAGAAAGATGATGAAAGAGAGAAAGGCGACTCGAGTGAGGTTTGATCTGTGAAAGTTCGACAGGAGGAGAGGCCGAGGTTGGTGTAACTACAAGTCCTTCAAGGTATGTGACCCACCAAAGCTGACCGGATTAGGAGACGCAATCACTACTCTTCAATGGATAACCGCCATAGACAAGGGAGTCCTGACCAAGCTGTGGGTTATGCCACCTAATCATTTGGTGATGAAGCCACGTACTGGTAGGAATCTGTCAAACATAGGAGGATCCGGGAGGAGGTCAAAGCTCTGAGGTGGGACGGTCTCAAGGAATTGGTGATAAAGAGGTTTTGTGCGGATGCAAAGGTTGAAATGGTTGAAATGAAGTTCTTGAGTCTGAAGGCGGGTAAGATGACACACCGTGAATACACCACTGAATTCAACCGCATGTCAAGGTTGGTGCCAGACATGGTGAACACTGAGGCCAAGAGGATCAAGTGTTCCATTAGGGGACTGCCACAGAATGTTCGCGTCTTGGTCAAGGCTAGTAGACCTGGTACCTTTGATTCTGCTGTAGGGCTTGCATAAATGGGTCGCTCCTGTCAAAGGACGACTTGACGGCAGATGATATGGTGGCGGAAGAGAAGAAGGATAAGAAGTGGGTCGCTCCTATAAATGACCCGATATTTAATTGTGGAACCCTAGGGACAAGAAGCAGAAGGTATGGGAGAAGAAGTCGTGCAATACTTGTGGTAAAATGCTCGGAGGGGAATGCAAGTGGAGTAGGAGTTCAGATGTTTTTCACAAATATAGGAAGGCTCATAGCGGGGAATGCAGGCTTGGGTCTAATGTGTGTTATAAGTGCGGGAAGGCAGGACATTATGCCAATGATTGCAGTGCAAACCCCGCATGTTACAAATGTGGCAGGACAGGCCATATGACAAGAAAGTGCACCGATGGTGAGGCTGTAGGAAGTGGAAAGAAAGATGCTGATCAAGCAAGGCCAAGGACTAGAGCCTACATGCTGACCCATGAACAAGCTAGACAGATCCCTGATGTTGTCACAGGTACGTTTCTAGTGAATGGTATTTCTGCTTCCGTATTGTTCGATTAAGGTGCGAATAGAAGTTTTGTAGCTACGACATTTAGTAAGTTAGCAAAGATGAAATTTTTTCCGTGTGCCTGAAAATTTTAAAGTAGAAACCGCGAGTGAGACCTCGGTTAGAGTATTGAGAGAATGGTTATGATTGTAAGATAGAATTAGAGGGACATGAGGTTTCCGTGTTACTTTGTATGTCATGACCTTAGGAGGGTTCGATGTGGTTTTGGGAATGGATTGACTATCTGAGTTTGAGGCTTAGATAGTGTGTAAGAGTAGAATAATAAGGTTAAGATCCTTGGATGGTGGTATAGTGACGGTTTATGGTGATAAAGAAAGTTCAGGACTTAATGTCATTTTGATGATAAAAGCTGAAGGATTGTTAAGACAAGGGTGTGTGCCTACCTGACGTATGTTGTCAAGGCTACGACCAAGACGAGAGAAGTGAAAGATGTTCCCGTCGTGTGTGACTATCTCAGAAGTGATCCATGAGGACATCCGGGGTTGCCACCGGAGCGTGAGATATAATTTAAGATAGACTTAGTCCTAGGAGCCCAGCTTGTCGTGTAAAGCACCTTACTACATGGCGCCGTTCGAGATGAAAGAATTGATGTCCCAAGTACAAGAACTCCTCGATAAGGGTTTTATAAGACCGCTGTGTTGTCCCATGGGGCGCTCACTGGTGCTGTTTGTTAAAAAGAAGGACGGAAAGTATGAGAATGTGCATAGATTATCGTGAGTTGAATAAACTTATCGGTGAAGAATAGATAATCCTTTGTCAGGGATTGATGATTTGTTTGATCAGCAGCAAGGTTCGAGTTGGTTATCCAAATAGATCTCAGATCAGGCTATCATCAACTAAGGGTGAAAGAGGATGACATCCCTAAAACAGCGTTTCCGAGCGCGCGTATGGACACTATGAGTTCCTCGTGATGTCATTCGGTCTAACGAACGCTCCCACATTGTTTATGGACATGATGAATAGGGTGTGTCCGGCCGATGTTATATAAGTCAGTTATCGTTTTCATTGACGAAATATTGATTCATTCAAAGAGTGAGTGTGATCATGATGAGCATCTGAAGGAAGTGTTGGGGGTTTTGAAGGAAGAAAAGTTTGTATGCTAAGTATCGAAATGCGCGTTCTGGTTGTAAGTAATGCAGTTTCTAGGTCACGTGATTAATCCTGAAGGGATTACCTTGATGCGATAACAAAGTGGAAGACTCCGCAAAACCCGACCGATATACGAATTTTCTTAGGGTTAGCTAGCTATATATAGGAGATTCATCGAAGGTTTCTCCAAGATAGATGCACCGTTGACCGGTATGACTCGAAAGTCGGTAGTATTTCAGTTGGGGTAAGTTTCAAGAAGAAGCTTTTGAGGAATTAAAGAAAAGACTCACGCAAGCTCCAATCTTTGCTCTACCCGATGGTGACGAGGATCTAGTTGTTTGTACTGATGCTTCGCCATTGTGGGTTAGGTTGCGTGTTGATGCAACGAGGAAAAGTGATAGCTTATGCGTCGTAGACAGTTGAAAGTTCACGAGAGTATTTATCCGACACGTGATTTAGAGCTAGCAACAGTAGTGCATGCTCTTAAGATATGGAGACATTATCTATATGGTACAAATTGTACTATCTACACTGATCATAAGATTTGAAGTATTTCTTCGAGCAAAGGAGCAGAATATGAGACAAAGAAGATGGTTGGAGTTGATAAAGGACTATGACTGCGATATCAAGTACTACCCTGGTAAAGCTAATGTGGCCACCGACCCGCTAAGCCGTAATAATGAATAAGTCATTGCAACAGTAAAGTTATATAAGTTGCTAATAAACTCAGATCTCTTTTGAGAAATCATCGACATTCAGTCTGAGGTGCTTGCAGATGAAGGATTAATGAAGAAGGAAAGAATTTTTCGGCAGCAAGATGAGCTGATGAAAAAACACTCATGGTGTTAAGATTAGGTTTGATCTTATGTTGATTCCACGTCATGGAAATCTCAAATGTCGAATCTTAGATGAAGCTCACAAGTGGAGATACTCAATTTATCCAGGATCTATTAAAATGAACCAGGATTTGAAAGAGACTACTGGTGGCCCGGAATGAAGAACAATGTGATAGATTATGTCAGTAAGTGCTTAACTTGTTTACAAGTAAAAGAAGAGCACCAGAAGCCTTATGGAAATATGCAACCTCTGAAGATACCGGAAAGAAAATGGGAAGAAATCACCATGGATTTCATGAACTAAGCTACCTCGTACAGCTAAGCGTCATGATACTATTTGGGTGATAGTGGAACGTTTGACCAAAGGTGCTCACTTTCTTGCTATAAGAGAGGCTATCTCGTCCGAAACGTTAGCAAGTTTGCTCATTAAAGAGGTTGTAACTAAGCACAGAGTGCACTGTCAATTGTGTCTGATAGAGATACTCGTTTTACTTCGAGATTCTGGAAGAATTTCCATGAAGTTATGGGAACAAGATTGAACATCAGTACGAAATATCATCCTCAAACAAATGAACAGTCTGAAAGGACGATCCAAACCCTTGAGGATATGCTACGTGCTTGTGTTCTAGACTTTGAGGGAAGATGACACGTCACATGTGCCATTAGTAGACATTGAGGTTGATGAACAGCTAAACTATATCGAGAAGCCTGTAGAGATCGTTGACCGCAAGGAAAAGTAGCTACGTCATAAAATTATTCCTTTGGAGAAAGTGATATGGAAGCATTCACAAAGGATAGGATGCCACTTGGGAAGTTGAAGAAGAGATGCGCTAGCTTTATCCAGGATTGTTTCAGTAATAGTTAGGTTTCGGGGACGAAACCTCTTTAAGGAGGGAAGACTTACCCGAAACCTCTTTAGAGGAGGGAAGACTTACAACATCTCGTTTCTCGTTTTAGTTAATAAATAAAATATGAGTTATTATGAGTCGGGCTAGTTTTGGGTTAAATGGATATGGGTAATGGACTCTGGGTTAAAAAGGAAGGAAAGAAAAGACCATGGGCTTAAGCCCGTTACCAATAACATATAAACCACAATTAGTCCCTAATCCATTCTTATTCCACCCATTCCATACACCATCCAAACACACACTTAAGCTCTCTCTCATCTGTTTCTCCCTCTAGCCAAATTAACCAAGCGGAACATGAGTATCGATTCGAGGTAATGATT
>NW_027501565.1:0-21522 GCF_021521415.1 Bidens hawaiensis | reverse complement strand
TTTTTTTACCAAATGGGTTATTATTATTATTATTATTATTACTATTATTACACTAACTATTATTCTTATTAATGTTACTATTAATATTATTGTTATTCAAAAATAAAAAATAAATGAATAAAATAATAAAAAAAGAGGATCTTTAAAATAAGATTATTTTTTTTAAGTTAAATAAAATTTGTTATAAATTATTTTTATCACATTTCACTCAAAAATCAACCTTTCATACTCACTAAGTTCGTGAGTCCCGTTAATAGAATATTATCTCTATAAGAGTTATAACATTTGACGATCATCTAATATTTTCATAAGACACAACCCGACAGAAAATCTTTTACACTAAAAGGTTTTGCAAACTTTAGTACTTACTAAATGTTTCGTTGCAAATTATAATTTTTTCTTTGAGTTATACACATCACGTCCTTACAAATGATTTTCACAAACAATGTCAACCATCATTTCATTTCCCTCCTTTGACAACGCCAACGAGATGCGGATAAATAATCATACCACCACTTCCATAATAGCCTTCATACCGCAAAACTCGCCTTCGAGAAGACAGCATCGCAAAATATCTTTTGCTTTCTTTTCTTTCATATGTATTGTTGTTATAAATATTATTCTGTTTGGATATTATCGAAATAATGTTATGTATCGATTTCTTTCGAAGGTTGTTTACGAAGTAAATATCGAGTTTGGTCATTCTTTAATTAGTGAACTATTTTCATGCATAGTGCATTTTGAATGGGTTTACTTAGCTATTTCAATCTCGTAGTCTATAACCGATTTCCCATAAACGTAATCGTTTAATGGAAGTTGGGACTATGAGCATGTTTATACACATGTTGAGTTTATTATTGTTACACGAATTGTTTTGGTTATTATGTTCTATTTCCACTCAATGTTTTATTCGAATCATTTTATCATTCTTGATCTCAATGTTTTATCAATTTAAGATCAATGTCCTACTTTGATCTTGATCTCGATGTATTATCGATTTGAGACCGATGTATTACCTTAATCTCAAGGTCTCAATCCTTTACTTTGACAAGACCCAAGCCCCGGTGCGGAAGCGTGAACAATGGTCATTATTATCGGAGGAGCTCGAATCTGAGCAAGGATCGAATCGTATTCGCTCTTGAAAGGGGGTTTTGGACGGATGAGTGGTGTTTGGGAGAGAGCCTGAATCGATTACAATGAACAATAGACTGGATGAACAAATATATGTAATCGAAACACAAATAAAGAAGTGGTAATATGATTTCATTAGTCAAAAGATTGTCAATACAGAGCACTCATACATACACACATACATACAATAAAGATCAGCCACCTCCAGGAGAGCTCATTCTGGAGGCGGCGGCTCACTCAAAGAGATAAACCGTAGATCTCACACAATACACAATACACTCATGCTAGACAAATTAGCAAATACATCTATTTATACTAGTCTAGCATGTCTTGGTCTTCAAGCCATCCACCCTTGGTTGAGACCAAAAATATTAATTATTTTTCACCCATAATTATAATAATTCGATGCGTCGGTCTAAAATATAAGTCCCAACAATCCCCCCCTTAGACCGATGCCATCGAATTTCTTCCATGATCACCTCAAAACCCGTTGTTTTTCGTTGAACTTCTCCCCCTCACGTTAAGCTTCTCCCATTGTTCATTTCGAATCATCTCTCTTATATCACTTTTGGATACAGTTGTATGGGCATATGAACGAGGCTTTGAACTTCAAAGATCAACTTCAAGTAGCAAGGTCATCACAAAAAGAAATAAACTCAATGTAATCATCAAATAATCTTCCATTCTTCAAACCCGTTTCTTCCCTTGTAAGTCATCTTCAAACCTTTCCCTGAATCAAGATAGCATTCAAGTCAACCATAACCCGTTCTTGATTGTCAAGTGACTGTTTTCATAGGAGGTTAAACTCTACTGATAATCCGTTCACCATGTTACTAGTGATGACTCTATCTTCTCAACCGTACTAGGAAATCAGAAGACTCACAAACAATGAAACATCTCTAAAGAATCTTGGATTATTGATCTTGATCAACTTTCCTTAACTTGAGTCTTTTCACTTGACTTGAAGCAAGCAATTTGCAATGAAATTCAAGAATTTTTACTCCCCCAATTTCGTTGCAATTGTCTTTGAAAAATGAGTCTTCAAATCAAGTATGGGTGAAACAACCTTGACCATCCTTATCAAGATTGTTGATTCTGTAATAAACAAAGATAAACAAAACATTATGTTGGTTGACACTCATAAGGGACGAAATCCATAAGCTTGGTCAACACTTGTTCTTGTAAAGCTCTTTGATGAAGTTTGTGAAAAATTGATAAGGCTTTGATTTCCTTTTGCTTGTTGATGATTGGATAAAATTTACCAAAATACCCCTGGTATATATATCTTCCGTAAAGATCAGCTTGGTCAAACGGTCAACGGCACTAAAAATCTCAAATGTAATTCATTCACGAGCATGGATTCAGTCCATGAGCACACAGGTCAAAGTCCCTTCACGAGCATACTCAGTGTTTACTCGAGCATGCTGGAAAGCTTGCTCGAGGCCCTTGCTCGAGAAAACACTTGTCTTTTTCTTTCATCGAGCATGCTGGAAAGCTTGATCGAGGGCCTTGCTCGAGAAAACACTTCGTCTTTTTTTCTTCTTTTCCTGAGCATGCACAAAAGCAAAGTGTGCTCGACCAAAAGATAGATTTTGAGATAAACCAGGATGTGCTCGGGGTTCATATGCTCGAAACCAAACTTGATGTGCTTGATATAAGATATGCTTGAGATAAGCTGTGCTCGAAGCAACACTTAGTCATTTTACATACTCGAGACCATTCTTATCATGCTCGAGACATCCAGACTTCTTTTCTGCATCATCAATCAATGATTTTCCAATACAGAACCTGCTTGAATATTCCCTTTGCATCTTCCATCTGCTGTTATAAAAAATGATTAGATTGCTCCTGGTACCTGTTCATTCTTGACTTCTGCATATCAGATTGTACCAGCAGCAATGTTCTTCAATATTCCCTTTACTGTTCAAGTAGCAGACACATATCAGAAACAATTATGAGCACATAAAACCCTAATTTTCAAATCAAGAACCAAGCTTCTTCATCTGAAATTAATCGTTGTAGCAATATCCCAGTCATCTCGATATCAACCATCTATCTTCAATCTACCAACAGCCGTTACAGATCTGAAAATCTTCTTCAATAACAGTTTTGCCCCAAAACGAGCTAAAAACACTGTTACATCAGATCTGGACCGTTATGACCAAATAAACATGAAATTGATGTTGAATCTCCGAACGAGTCATCTACCCAAACATCAATCCACATAAATTTTACCCAAATCATCAAATAATTTCAAAACCCTAAAAAATTTTCAACAAACCTCATCGGTTTAACGTCCATGGTGGATTCAAGAGCGAGGTGAATCAGATTCAGCGGTTAGTCTGAACGATTCGGCGACCCGCTCTGATACCAACTGACAAGACCCAAGCCCCGGTGCGGAAGCGTGAATAATGGTCGTTATTATCGGAGGAGCTCGGATTTGAGCAAGGATCAAATCGTATTCGCTCTTGAAAGGGGGTTTTGGACGAATGAGTGGTGTTTGGGAGAGAGCCTGAATCGATTACAATGAACAATAGACTGGATGAAGAAATATATGTAATCGAAACACAAATAAAGAAGTGGTAACATGATTTCATTAGTCAAAAGATTGTCAATACAGAGCACTCATACATACACACATACATACAATAAAGATCAACCACCTCCAGGAGAGCTCATCCTGGAGGCGACGGCTCACTCAAAGAGATAAACCCTAGATCTCACCAGATATACAATACACACATGCTAGACAAATTAGCAAATACATCTATTTATACTAGTCTAGCATGTCTTGGTCTTCAAGCCATCCACCCTTGGTTGAGACCAAAACTATTAATTATTTTTCATCCATAATTATAATAACTCGATGCGTCGGTCTAAAATATAAGTCCCAACATACTTTGTTAATTCTTAGAGTCATTGTGTCCTTACTGATATTTTATTCGAAATTTCCATTTTGTTTTGATAATAAAGTTTCATTATCTGTTTTAATCATGAACCCAATCCTTTACCAACTTTCGTATTTCTATTTTTTTTTGGCTCAATACCACGTTTATTCGTTATGTTATTCTCGAATCCAATGTTTCGTTTAATTAAAAAGATGTTCACGACCCTGATGTTTACATTCATTATTATTACGCTTATTTTGTTTAAACTTCAATTACATCAGTTATTTCGTTTAAACTTCAACGATTTCATTCGTTTTAACCTAACATTTCGCTTATCCTTGATCTCAAGGACTTTGGTATATGTTCTCGTTATTTTTCAATCCTTATAGATTACTATCCTTGATTTAAAAGCTTTCTTATAAGAATTCATTTTAAAACCCACACAATTCGGACGGATTATGTGGACCATCCGACTATAAAGATAATTATGGGTCGACACGTAATTATCCAAGTCCTCGCATGGAAGACATAATAAGTCTGGTTGTGTGCAATAACTCGAAACCTGGAATGATTTTGAAAGACGAGACAAATGAAATATGATAAGGGCATGGTGGATACGCCGCTGGTACATCCTATATATAAGTGTCCTTACCATATTCCCATTTGTGGCGTCTTTCGGGTCATTCAAAGATCGCCGTTATTATTTTTTTATTTAAATATGTATATAAAAATCGTTAAAACTCTTAAACAACTCCTCATATTAGTTGTTTTCTTTTAAAATTTTATTTTTATTTTAATTTCGGGACGAAATTCCCAAAAGTTGTGAATCCTGTAACATTCGTTACTTTTCAAACCCGAAAACCGACCCGTTTCGAATTTTTGGATATTTTGTTTTCAAGTATTTATATATATGTATATATATATATATATGTTTTATTAAATTCCCAAGATTCGTTTTACGGTCGTCAATGCTTTCCTTCCCGGTTTATCATTCAACTTATTTTTGTTCATCATTTAGTATTAGTATTATATTCCCAACGTTTGATATCCAATGGTTGTTCGTTATTACTTTCGATTTATTTCAAGTTTTACCGTTAATCGAGCTTCACGGGTAAAATGTGTAAATACCCCAAATCATATAATTATACAACATCAATTATAATATCTTCAAAGTTTGAGGTTTAATGTGAAATTATATTAGTTAAATATGATTTGAATAAAAATAGAAAGTTCAAGGGCCAGTTTTATTCGTTTAGGCTATGGTTTATATGATGAAGAAGATGAAACCTAAACTCACATTATAAATAACCGATATCATGTTTTTAACAAATGACCTTCATAGTTCAATTGGTTAAGCCATGTTCTGGTGGACGGCGAGACCTGGGTTCAAAACCCCGGGTCAATCTTTTAATTGGTTTTAATTTTGTTAATTAATAATTACTACATCACTGTATCTATTAATATATTTACATAAAAAAAACCATAGCCTAAACGAATATTCATCCTAGTCCAATTGGTTAACATGGTAACATGCCATACACCAGACCCGGGTTCGAACCCGGGTCAGTGTATCTTTTTGATTCATTTTTAAGCCTATTTTCCTTATATTTAATCATATATATTGATTAAATTATTCAAAATAAATCATTAAAAATTATTAAAAATCAAATAAAATCATTTTAATTTAAATGAGTTATTTATAAACTAATCTATAAACCTTTCATCCAAAAACCAAGTAATTATTTTCGTGAAACCCGAAAATATTATTTTATAGTTCCGTTTTCGTTAAATTTATAACTCTAAAAAAATTCGTAAGTTTTAACCCTATAACATAATTATTTTTGAGACCAAATCACCTCGTTAAAATTGGGGCTTTGTAAATAAATTCCCATTCCATTAACAAGTTATTAGATGAAATAATATTTACGCTAATATTATAATTTCTCTCGTTAAATCGCTCATATAAGTCTCGATAAACATTAATTCGTTAGTTTATAGTCCATTAAACCGTTAAAGGTGGCTTTATAATTAGCCTTTAAATTCTTTAATTCGTTAACATAAATATCCTTCGTAATATGATTGCTATTTAAAATACGTACCTTGTAATATCGTAACTCTCATGTTAGTGATAAAAGTTACAATAATATAAATCGTTAAAAATTCATTAAAGCTTAAAAATAACATTATATTACCAATGCCATGAAATATATTAAAATACAAAATCCGTTAACCAAATCATTAATTAACTTTAATAATCCCATTAGTTTAGTCCTTAAATAATTCGTATTTATTTTACTTATAGTTCGAGAAGTTTGATCGTTTCGGATCCTTAAAAGTACTTTCGGTTGCTTTGGTTTCGTTATTGTGCTTACGATGTATATTACAAGTTATCTTCGATTTTGAGGTGAGTTTCTCACAACCCCTTTTTAAAAGTTTCCATGTTTTGGGGTAGCATATGTATCCTATAAAACTTCAAGTATTTATGATTTCCATTACAAACTACAATTCATATCATGGACTTGTGTGCTTACTTGTTTATTTGTTTTATACGTGGATTTCAAGTGGTTGCCTCAATAAGTATGATCATACGCCCCCCTTTGCACTCAGGTCCATTTGTATCGAGTGGAAAAGGGACCTCATATCCGAGTACGTTGGTAGCCCCAACTGGAAAGGACCTTCGTTTGTTCTTTACACTCAGGTCCATTGCATCGAGTGTAAAGAACCCTTATGTGCTCGTTTCACAAGTTTCATGGAATTGTATGATTTTTACATATTATATCAAACTGTGGGATTCTCACCAGCTATGTTTATAGCTGACTTTATTTATACATATGTTACAGGTGTAAAGATACGAGGATGAAAGTTAGAAGACACATAGCATGCCTATAGGATATTCAAAAGAACAACTTGTCATTTGTTTATTTATTTGTTACAACTTGTATTATTTGATAAACTTGTGTTACATGAAGATTTAAATGAAATAATGTTATTATGGTCACCTAATAGTGTCACGTGTGTTTGAGCAATCTGTACGTCACACTCGGGCGTTTCCGTTTTAGCCGGGGTGTTACAGGTTTTAATTCCCTAATGTTATACATGTAGAAGAAATCTAGTCACACTAGAATTGTGTTGGAATAATTTGAAGTTGATTAAAGAAGTTCTTGCCCGTAATATTAGAGGTAATCTTTGGGGTTAGCCTAATATCTCAACCGATGATGGATTATGACCAGATCGTTATGATTTTTATAGCTTCCACCTGCAAAACCAAACACCATGAGCTCTTTACGAGAAGGGGAATAGGGGGGGTTCTCGTAACGACAATCCGGCGTGAGAATCAGTATGGTAAGTGACGGAGTAAATCTTTAGAAAGAATAGGGTTACATATCCCTTTACCTTTGATCCTCTTTGAGTATTTATAGCCCAGAGGCAGGAGAAGGATTGGGCCAGCTGCCCCACTCAATGGAACATTCTAATCTTATTAATCTTATGGCTGAGCAAGATAACGATTCCTGATTTTTGGATAGCTGGCGTAAGGAGATATCCGTTGCAGGTAGGTATAGCGCTAGCCTTATATGATTGGCCCATCTGACAGTCGTGAGCATTGTAGGAATCTCGACCTGTGATTCATCTTTCCATCTGTTGTCAAGTGCGGTCCTGCCATTTAAGCATGAAATATCTTCTGACGTACTCTTTGAGTTAGTAAGTGTAAGGTATACCTTCCGCGGAAGTTATATATTTTGTGCGGATGGTCTTCAACTCCGCGGATGGCTAACTTTTCATTGTAATGTTATGTGTATGGCTTAGTACCTTACCTCCACTAGTCCTCCCAGTCCATTGTTTCTTTCGCGTTAATTTATCATGGCTGGAATTTTGGACTTGTTTGGTTTTGGTTATAGTTTTCATCCGCTTCGTAAAGGGTCAATAATTAGGGTGGCTGTTGACTATTTGCTTGACGACTAGCTGTGATGATCATCGAATGTATGGCTCTATTTTTTTATATACTCCAGGTGTTTATAAATGCTTCTGCATGACAGCGTATTGAATTTCTCTGCTTTCGCACCTTGTGCCTTCTTCTTATTGATGCTTTCTTTGTGTTGTATCTTGCTGTTATCTACCGCAATTAATTTTGTGGGTATAAATAGTGATCTATTCTCTTTATTTCTTTCATATTTATCTTGATGTCTTCTTTTCCACTTCTATATTTACAATGGATTGTTTGACTGGGATGTCATTTGGACCGAAATCATTGCCTGTCATTTGAGTGTATGTCCCATATTTGGCGGTGATCCTGGACCAGGATTCATTGCAACCAAATGTTGTTGTTCCTCTGATGATTATGCTAGCGGTCGGTTTATGATATTGATGATGTTCTTCTTGGTTCTATCTACTCTGTTTATGTCTTGGCCTCCGGGCTGTTTCTGTTGTTCTCTTGGGTTCTTCGGCATATTTTGTTTTATTCTTTTTGTAATGCGGAAGAACCCTTGTGAGAATTTGTGAGTTTTTGTAAAATCATATGCTAATTGGATTCTAACTGAATCTCTTGATATGGGTAAGATCATTGATAAGTGGGGCTGACTTTTCTTACGTAAGTGGGGTCTGCCCTGTCAGTGGTCTCTTCATCTTTTGGCGCATGTCTCTCACATTCCCACTTTTTTTGACGTGTCTCTTTCCTATTGGACCTCAAATATTTTTGGATTGTTCAATTTTTCTCCTAATTCTCACCAATGGTTAGTATAAATAGGTTGGTTACCCCCATTTCTTTTTCCAATCTTTGCTTTCTCTTTTCTGGAAATCTTTATCTTGTTTGCCAATATTTTTCGTTTATTTTCCTCGATCTCCGACGATTTCCGTCTATTCATGGCGACCTCTTCTACCGGTCAGAAGAAATGAAAGAAGAAAGGTGGGAAGAAGAGTGGTGGTTCCACAATAGACAGTGCTACTATTAAGTGGAAACGATCAGATTTCGAAACCTTGGTTTCTAGCTACTATCTTTTGCCGAAATGGGAGCCAGAGTTGTCCGTCGATGGTAGTACTGCAACGGATGCTTCACATGGTAAGCTAACTTTATATGCGGACTTTTTTTGCCACGGGAACTTTTGTCTCCCTATCACTGCTTTCCTCCGCGATCTCCTATTGACTTATCGCTTGCACATTACTAAAGTTCATCCACTTGAACTGATGCGTGTGTACCATTTCGAGTTTTATTGTCGAAGTCAAGGTTTGATTCCTTCTATTTAAAAGTTCAATGTTTTTTATAAGCTTCACACGAAAAGCAGTTGGTTCGGGTTCCATCTTAAAGATAAGGAGGTAATTTATGCAAGAAGAAGCTCCACGGGAACTCCTACTTCCTTGTCCCTTAACAAGGGCAAGACCATCCCGGTGCCTTCTCGGTCCCCTTCTCCCATGAGGGATGTTGATATTGAGGGAGCTGACATGGAGACTCCTGCTCAAGATATTGAAGTTGATGCTGATATTGTTGGTGATTACTCTCAGGCTTCACCTTCTCTATCTCACTCGGTATTCCAAGATCTTTCTTCCACTGCCCTTCTAGACAATCCTTTTGGTGGTAGTGGATCTGGTGATTTTAACGGTCCTCTACCTCGCACTAGTGACGACCTTTTTGTTCCTTCCTGGAATCTTACCCGTCACTCTCGTTTCAATGATATATTTGTTTGTCATGACTTTGTGAACCACTGCTTACCTCCCGCAAAACTTAATTACTAGTGCAGCCATTCCCGTGGTCAAGTTTATGATGACTACATTCAGGAGGTATCCCGCTCTCTATCATCTGGTTTTGAGATAGCACAGAAGTGGATGGCTATGAGAAAAGATAGGTCCCACATGACTATGCAGCAAGAGAGATTAGAGAAGGAAGCGGAGAATCATTGAAAGCAAGCACGTATTACTGAATGGGAGCTTGCTATTGTTCACCAAGAATTAGAGTCTGTTGTTGCCAAACATCATGAGGCTAACCGTATGTGGGAAGAATCTTTTCAACGAGAAAATCTTAAATTGAATGGTGCCCGTGAATATGCACGGAAGGCTGAAGCTGACTTGGAATCTTTTAATGCTGCTCTTGTTGCTTTGCAAGAGCAAGTAGTGGCTCATGATGTTGTGTTAACTGAGAAATGAATTTTTATGCGGGAGGATTTCTTCTGCTAGAAATGACTTAATCGGTGTCATCCATGATTCATCCGTATTTTATGTTATACAGACTTGCTTTGGTGGAACTGACGGTTATTCTAGGGTCTCTATTCATACTTCTTTCGCTAGGTGCTCGAAGCTTGTGGATGCTACCTTGCTCAGCGTGTCTGCGGATTTGTTTTCACTTCTCTTGACGTGCATAACTTTACATGTACAAATTTTTGAATTAACTGCTTGGCCTGTTCTAGTATGATGCCATAACTTTGTCTTTTGCCTCTTAAGTCCCATTAACTTGATTTGCTATCAACATTGAATCGACATGAGCTTCCACATGCCGGGGAATTTGTTGGCTATGCATAACCCTACCATGAAAGCCTAATATTTCGCTTCACTGTTTGTATGTTTGAAATCTAAGTGGATTATGTATGTGAATTCTTGTTCCATGGGCTTACCATTTTTAGCCTAGATCCTGGCCCTTCATCGTTGGATACTCCGTCTGTAAATAGCGTCCATATTTCATTTTCTTCGGGTGACACCACTGGTTCTTCTTCCGCCTTGCACTTTGCTTTTTTTTTTTTGGCCGGCACCTCTATGATAAAATTTGCTAGTACTTGGTCTTTGATCGCCGGTCTTGGTTTATATTTCTAGGTCTGTTCTCCCAATTCAATGGCCCATTTCGCCAGTCTTCTAGAGTGTTCAGGTTACGAAGCACATTTTAGATCATAGAATTGGTTAACATGTTTATCGGGTAACTGTGAAAGTATCTGCGGAGGCGTCTTGAGGTATAAACCAGTGCTAATACCAACTTTTCCAGTGTCGAGTATCTTGTTCCTATGTCTGTGAGGGTCATGCTGATGTAATAAATCGCTATTTTCACTCATTTTCGATCTACTAGCATAACTGCTCCCACAGCTTTGTTCGATGCCGAAAGGTATAATGACAATTCTTCTTCACGTTGTAGAGCTGTTAGTGTGGGTAGCTCCATAAGACATATCTTGACTTCTAGGAAAGCTTGTTATGCTTCTGCTGTCCATCTGAATTGCGTTTTCTTCAAACAATTCCTGTGTGTTGCTACAAACGGGAATGACTTGGTTGCATGATTTGCTAAGAACCTGTTTATGACTACTAATCTTCCGTTCAAATTTTGGACTTCTTTTAAAGATTTAGGAGACGGTATGCGAGAAATTGCTTGTACTTTTTTTGGGTTGGCTTTAAAACCATCCTTTGTCACTATGACACCCAAGAATTTTCCTTCTTCCATCCCAAACGAACACTTGCTGGAGTTTAGTTTAATACTTATATTTCTCAGTTTTTTGAAGGTATCTTCAATGTCTCGAAGCATTAGGTCCTCTTCCGTATTCTTAATAACCAAGTCATCCATGTAAACTTCAAGATTATTTCCGAATTTTTCCTAGAACTGTTGATCCATCAGGTGCTGGTATGTTTTTCCTGCATTCTTCAACCTAAAAGGCATCATCTTGTAACAAAAGATGCCTTTGTCTATACGAAATGTGGTCTTATCTTGATCTTTTTCTGATCTTTTTCTACCATGTGGATCGTATGTAATCTTTATACGCATCTAGGAAATACTTGAAGCGACATGGTGCTAGTGCATCTACTTTTAGGTCTATCTCCGGCAGTGGGTAGCAATCCTTGGGGCAAACTTTGTTTAGATTTTTGTAGTCGATGCACATTCGCCATGCTCCATTACTTTTAGGGATCATAACCGGGTTAGTTACTCATGTATGGTATCATATTTCGCGAATGATCCCAGCCTTTAACAGTTCTTACACTTGATCATTCATAGCTTTTGTCTGCTCTGGACCCATCATCCATCGTTTTTGAATGATTGGTGTGAATGTTGGGTTAACTTTCAAATTGTGCCCCGCTATGCGCCGTGGAACTCCCAGCATGTTGGCAGACTGCCATGCGAAGACGTCTATATTCTTTAGTAGCAATTGTTTTAGACATGTGTTCATACTTTTTGACAAGCTCGCTCCTATAGTGATTGTCTGATTGAGGAACTTTGCGTTCAACACCCACTTCTCAGGTTGTGCGTTTTGGACGAGTTTGGGTGATTTCTGTGTGGTTTTAACATTTCCTCGACTAAACAGTCTTTGTTTGTTCGTATCATTAGCACGATGCCTATTGGTGTGGGTACACCCATTATGCCATACGCGGTGGACGGGTTTGCATTAAAGTCACCTATCACTTCTCTTTCCAAGATTACATCATGTTTCGATGTTACCGGCAACACGAGGAACTCTACATCTTCTGTTCGAGAGTGTCTTCCGTCAGTTAATGTTGCTGGAAACTTGAGCTGACCCGATGGATGAGTAATCTCGTTTGAGAACCCTGAAACTTGTGAGTTGATGGTTTCCAACCTTGCTTTGTCTTACGCGTTTAGATGATCAAAGCATTATTGGTACATTACGTCTGAGGTGCTTCCTTGATCGATGAAGACGTAGTTGCTTCAGTAGTGACCAGTTAACGCTGTGATTATCAAAGGTTGTTTCAGACATGGTCCGCCATTGGTCCTTGGAAATATGACTGGTTCTTTCCTCCAAACTTCCCTACTTGGTGTCGACGTGTTTGGTGCTTCGATGCCTCCCACCCTGGATCATATGAGAGTTCAAAGTTTTTATTTTTTCTTCGGCGGACCATCTTCTTTATTTGTTCCTTGGTTCCTCGCATTTTTTCGAATCACTAGGACTAAATGATCAAGCCTCCTAGACTTCACTAATTCTTTGATTTCATTATTTAGTTTGGTACAATCATCTATATGATGGCCAATGTCTTCGTGGAACTTGCAATATTTGGACTTATCCAAGTTTTTCATGTTAGAAATGGGCTTCGGCTTCCAGAAGTCTACATTTTCTGTTGCCAGAATCTGCAAAGCAGTTTTCACCAACGGTGTCCATTCTCTTTGTTTGTACCCACGGTTGCGGTCACCTTGTTTTTCTCCAATAAGCGGTTTTGCTACTACAGGTACCGGAGCTTCCGCGGGTGATTGGATCATGGACTATATCGACCCCTTGTCCTTTTTATTTCCTTTATATCCCATGCAGTGCCGGATAGAAGACACGCCCAATGGGGTTAGTTACTCACTCAGATTTAATGAGACTATATGTAATAATTAAGTTTTATAGTGGTAATTTAGGTTTGAAAAAAAGTAAACGATTAAGACCCCTTATACTTTTGTTTTTTAATTAGCCCAATATTCTACATTTCTTCTAGCCTTATAAAGTAGGGATTGACAAATTTGGTACTAGTACCGGTTGGTACCGGTACTGATACCAAATCGGTGCCAAAGTTTTGAGTTTCGGTGTCAGGACCGCTACCGGTACCGGTATTTCCCGAAATTTTTACCTTTGGTACCGGTATCGTCCAGATACCAGTACAAAACCGAAAATTTCGATATCGGTACCGGTACCGAAAATTTGTGATTTTTGGGACCAGGACCAGTCGGTACCGGTAAGGTTCGATCCCATCCCTATATATAAAGTGATAAACAAGCCCATTTTTTTTAATTATCGACTAAAAAATGTTAATTTTTAAACGAAGAAGGCAGACACGCAGACGATTCATGAATATCAAGTTCGTTTGGAAAATTAGTATTACCCGTTAGAACCGCAATGGTGAAATATTTTTCAGCAATGAAGAAAACAACAAATTTGCGTAATCGAATTAGCGAGGATTTTTTGCATGCTTTTGTAATTTGTATCATAGAAAAGAAGCATTTTAAAGTGTTTCAAATTAAGTTGTAATTCGATGAAATCACATATTTTTCAGTCGTAATATGTATTTTGTTTTGCTATATTTAATGTAGTTCGTTTTATAAGTTCACGTAATTTATTTTTATTTATTACTTCCCCCCCACCCCACCAAGTTAAATGTCTGGATCCGCCACTAATCCCATGGGCTTGCTTGCCTACTCATATGCTCCTCCAATCTTCTTTCATACTCCATGCTTATTATTTTTTGCTCTCTTTTGAGCCAAAGAATCGGGTCTTCATCAAGGTTTGCTATTGGGCTTGAACCTTTTTGAAGAAAGGACCCTGTTTCCACAAAGTAGAAGGACGGATCTAGTTGTGGTTGTCCGACCCCAATGTAGTCTTCATTGTTTCGGCCAAATAACCCATTTCTCCTGTCGTTTCCATCCTGGGACTCGCCTGTGATGGGTGCTACATAGTTAGATGACGACAGCATGAACGAAGGCGGTTGAGCCAAGCTCATAACGACCTTAACTAGCTTAAAACTGTTCTAGCCGGTACGGATGGCGCCAATGAAGAAACACTAAAATAATCTCGGGGGGGGGGGGGGGTAGCTTAATATCTCGACCGATGATGGATTATGATCATATCATGAGTTTCACAGCTTCCACCTGCAAAATCGAACACCTTGAGCTCGTTACAAGGAGGGGAATGGGGGGGGGGGTCTTCTCGTAACCACCCTCCGGTGTGAGAATCGGTATGTTAAGTGGCGGAGTAATTCTTTAGAGATAATAGTGTTGCAGATCCCTTTACCTTTGATCCTCTTTGAGAATTTATAGCCGAAGGGCAAGAAAAGGATTGGGCCAGCTGTCCCACTCATGGAACCTTCTAATCTAATGGCTGAGCATGATAACGATTCCTGATTGGTCGGACAGCTAGCGTACGGAGATATCCATTGCAGGCAGGTACAACGCAAGCCTTTTATGATTGGCTCATCGTGCAGTCGTGAACGTTGTAGGAATCTCGAGCTATGATTGGTTTTACCCTTTCGTTATCACGTGCTGTTCTGCCTTTTAAGCACAACTTATCTTTCGTTGAACTCTTTGAGTTAATAATTGTAAGGCATACCTTCCATGGAAGTTATATCTTTTGTGCGGATGGTCTTCTACTTCGCGGGTGACTAGCTTTGCCTTGTAATGTCATGTGTATGGCTTAGTACATAGAAATTACCAGTCATCTTATAAAAAACAACAAAGAGTGCATAACTAGGTAGGTATCTTAGTCATCAAGTATGTGATGAGGTGTAGACATTCAAACGAAAACCATCTTAGGGTTTTTTCATACGTTGAGTAGTGTACTCTATGTTGGACCTGTACAACTATGAAACAACATCTAATCTAACTATATATTAAAGCAACATGATTTTTCCACATGACATTATTCTAGGGCTTCTACAAAGGATGCCACATAGATGTCATGTGAGCAGTTTCCTATTTTATCATCTCTTCCTCTAAAAAAAATAAATTATTGTGTGATTACAAGTCTCGAACCCAAAACTTCATGTTTCAAACTAAAGATGCTTACCAACTCCACTTAAGTAGTTATTGTGTTAGTTTTCTTGACTTATAAATGATATATTGTTAATTCACTTATAATTAATACCAGAAAATCATTAAACATTTAAGTTAACATCCAATGTTGTACTCAAAGAGGCTTTTAAAGATTTATGAATTGTAAAATTTTGTTTATCATTATTAATATCATATGAACCTATAACGTACGTTATCATGTATATTATAAAATTTAACTTTTTGTTGTTTTTAACCACCCGTGTATCATATAAACTCTATCTTAGTATACAATATTGCTTCTGCATATCAGCATATGATCCTAAAGAATTGCAAAATGAGCAACATTAATTAATCAAGTATGTGTGATAATGAGGTTTAAACACAATATTACTTGTTATGATCATTTATTTAATTATTTGGTAAACTGAATGATGATTACAAAATTCCAAAAATATTAATTATTATAAAATGAAAATAATGATAACTATTTGAGATTAGTAACATTAAATCCTAACAGACATTTGATATTAATTAATAGCGTTTATTTACCGGTTTAATATTTGGGGGATAAATCATTTATGTGATTGTAATTTTGCGAAAAAAAAAATAAGTATATGAGGTGGGTTAATTATGGAGCCACACAACGTGGGAATCGAGAAACCATGTGTTTTACTACATGTAAAAAACTCATATATACATAATCTTTTTCGAAGCTTTTGTATATAAACACACGTAGTAGTTGTTATAACAATAAAACTAAAAAACCAAACTAAATTAACAGTTAACAATATGTAAATCTTTTTATACAAAAATGAGGTATTATATTGTTATTATTAACTTTTGTTTTTTTGTTATAACTCCTTCTATATGTGTTTATATGTAAAAAAATCTCTAAAAAAAGTGCTTAAAAACAATTTTTTACACGTAAAAATCAATTTTTTTTATGTGTAACCGGTTTCTATAGAATTAGAGATTTCTAAAGTATAAGGACAGATGCTATGTTATGTTATGGAAACATTATGATATCTTAGGGATTAAATAATTTATGAGATAAAAATTAGGGCTATAAGGATTTGAATTTGAATATTTCATTCCTAAATTTTGGAAATCCTTTTAAAAGCACTCGCATAAGAGTTGGTCTAATGTCTTATTTCGTTAAATTATAAGGGAAATAATAAGGTTTAGTTAGTTTTCTTGATCCATTAAAGTTGGTATACTTATTTATTGTCCATATAATTTTACCAATTGCTTTAATGATTGGTAAATCTCCAATCCCGTACTCACTCCATATAAATATTCTAAATTGGAAGGGGGGCGTTTATAAAAATCTGTTAACTTTTAAGAAATGTGTATTTTTTTTGGCTAAGCTATAAGGATAAAGATAAAGAGTTTCAATGTAAGTGCTCTAAGCCATATACAAAATCCATGAGGCTTGGGCCAAGGACACGAGGGATTCGCTTTTAATAAAATCAAGATTCTTGGTGATTGTTTGGCTAACAGCTCCTTAAGTCCTTATACCCGGTTGTTTGTGTGTCATTTGCCGCAAACTATATGCTCAAGTTTCTTTACAACACCTTATGTTTGGTTTCTTTCTTGATACATGAGAGATTTAAGATAGGGTTTTTTCATAAATCATTGTATGTTCGTATCTTTCCCAACTAAATAATTTTAAAGCAAACGTACATATTCTAATGCTCTGAGAGCACACTGCCAGGAATAATGACGTGTTTGTGAAACATCCATAGGTGGGACATGCTTGGATGACGGGGTTGGGTACTTCAACTACGTAAATAATATATTACGGGTGAGGGAAAGCCTCTCTGGTGAATCATATCATTATAAAACTGTAACATGTAATCGAATATGCAAGTATAAATGTAATTAAACTAATTCCTATCGCTTATCTTAGGAGTACCTAAGTTCTTAAACCATTATATACGATGAGGATAATCATATTTCAAAATGCCAACAGAAATAGTATATGTTTATCAAATAGTGAGAAACGTTTGATGAATGCTACGTGTAAATAGGTACTCGATAATGTTCATAAAGATTTCATAGGAGATTATGTGGTTGTATAGATAGGGTTAGGCTAAAGGAAGATAAAAATGAGAAAGGTGAGAATGATTTGTAGCCTAAAAAACCTTTAAAAATATAATTTTTAACAAAAAATAATTAAATAAAAATTATAACTCAAAATATAAATAAAAAAAAAACTAAAGCGTTTCCACCCGTCGTCCTCGTTAGAAAAACATCATTGTGTTTTATCATTTCGCTGTGTCTTTTTTCCTCGACATTGTATTTGTTTCCTCAATATTGTGTTATATTACTCAACATTATATTACATTTTGCTTGTTATTGTGTTATATTTTGCATTTAATGATACAATAGACAACAAAATATAACACAATACTGAGAAAAATAAAACACAGTAATAAACAAAAGGACACGATGATTTATATTTTTTTAACGAGGATGACAACGGAAACATTTTAGTTTTTATTTTTTTTAGTTTTGATTTGTATATTGAGTTTTGATTTTTTTAATTAATTTATTTGATTTTTAAGGAGTTTTTTTAACCCAGAAATCCTTTTAATCATTTTTATTTTTGTCCTCTCTATAGGATAACTTAACCATACGAAGATTGTCATTTATTTAAAACTAGCTTTTGAACCCGTGTATTACACGGGTTTTGTCAAATGATAAAGATAAATAAGGTCTGTTATTTAAGTTTGTGATTTTCAAAATACTTGTGAATTAATTTAATATAGACTTAATGGAAAAAAAAACATGGATAACGAAAAGTACTAAAATAGCATGATTTTGGAAACATCATATGTTGATTTACAAGAAATTTAAAAAAAGGTACTAAAGTTGTGTAGTTGGTCAAACCTTAGTTATGAAAATGACGCATGATTCAATAATAAATATAATTCACACCATGTTATAACCCATTTGATAAAATGGTTTTGACCCATGACCCATGAATAGCTAGAATGAATGAGATAATAGATTAGGAATTGAGTGAAATATGACCTTGATATCTAAGTTTCACATTTTCTTTTATTAATATTGTAAGATAAGATAATTTTCTTTTATTAATATTGTAAGATACATTATTAATAGAAAAAGTCTTTTGAAAACTGAATTATGGATGTTGGGCTGGAGTTTCAAGGCCCACTAGGTGTGGCCCAGCTTTCTTTTCAGAACTGGCCAGTTGCTCGTGAGAAATTCAGACCGAAACAAATACAGTGCAAAGATCTAGAGACATGTGGTTCAGACCGTAACTCGGTTTAGATTTTCTTTTCCCTTTTTTTTAAGCCAAATGTTGCATTTTATAAGGATTAAATCCTTAACCTACTATTACTTGAATCAGACTAAAAAACAGAAGTAGGTCTAGTGACTTCACCGGGTGAGAAACATGACTTCAATGTATTTTAAATTATTAGTTAAGTCACTTCTATGTAAATTCAAAGGTATGTTATCTCAAAATATCATTATATATATAATTCTTAAGTTTTAACTATTAATATTTAATATTTGGTTTATATGAGAGACTGATGAGAAGCAGCAAATGTTACCATTCTTTTATCGTTATTTTGTTTAAGATTGAAAATTTGTATGTTCATTTTGTTCTGCGCATTCTTACAATATAAGTATACTTTCATGTATTTGTGAATAACATGGATTATTTTGGTCAGAAAATATACTATCCACATACCACTCAAATCATACAAAACTACACGCAACTGACAGGTTGTACGAGTCATATAGTATTTTTGGCATATCAGACGACCCATTTAACTTATACGACCTGCATTATATGGTGAAATGTATATATAGATATAAATATTAAAAATGATGCTTTACGACACATTGGCCAATAGGGATGAGATTGGGATGGTACCGGTACCGATTCCGAAAATCCCGATCCCGAAATTCGGAAATAGTTGGTACCGGTACTGAAATGTTCGGTTCGGTACCGGTATCGGTTCGGTACCGGTACAGTACTGGTATTCGGGAAATACCGGTACCGTACCGATACCGAAAACTCAAAACTTGGTACCGATTCGGTACCGACGGTACCAAATTGGTACCGAATTCGGTACCGGTACTGGTACGGGTACCGAAAACGCTCATCCCTATTGGCCAATACTGTCATATTCACTCTGTGATATGAATGATTTGTGGTCTACAAAAGTTATATAAACCATATAACTTAATATAGTTTATATGATTTGAGGGGAATACGCAAATTTGAGGATGATTTGCGTAACAATGGCATCCTTTATTTATCTTCAAACAGAAAATATACTTGAGCAATGTGATTCATATCCAATGGCATGATCTAATGTTTTCTTAAATTCCAATATTCCGTCCTAATCCCCCTTACAAACAACCTTTTAAACGTGATCATTTGCTTAAGTTAAAACAATGAAATTGAGAAACTGGTGGGAGGATCTTTTAAACTAAGGCCTAAAGAGTGGCCATATTTTGACTTGGTGTTATGTTGCAACGATGCTATGGGCTATGGCAGTTTGTAAGCGGGTGGTGCAACATCCCCAGGTGTTAGCATTTTGTGTAATATTATTTCTATTTCTTTCTTATTTCTTATAGAAAAGTGATCATAATCAAAATTTGCATTTTTCTCTATTTTCAAGCAAAATTGGTATTTTTCTCTATTTTCAATGATATTGAATTAGAAATAAAACTTCATAAACGAAGGGGTGGTCTAAGCGGTATACTCACAGAGTGTTAATGTTTATGGAAGTTCATAAATAAAGTAGTTTTTAATTGTAAACATGCTTCTATCAATCGGATCACATAAAGCGTTAAAGATTCAGTTTCCTTTAGGTAAAAAAAGAGATCGAAAAAACATAGATCCAACTGTCTGTTTCGAAGATTCACGTTTTGAGTGGAATATGTGATTGAAGAAACACTAATCGACCCCGGGCAGATTACGGATAATCTGGGGGTTAAATAGATGTTTCCCCCAAGGGGTTAGATCCGGCAAAGATGGTTCTGATAACCTGCAAAACAGACACAGTGAGCTCGTCACTGAGAAGGGGGGGGGGGGTACCTCCTTGTGACCACCCTCCGGCGTGAGAATCAGACTAGATTGCTCTTGAATATAAGTGTATATTAAGAGATTGCTAGAGCAGATATCAGGTATAAGATATAAGATGAGATGAGATGATCATACCATTTGGGGTATTTATAACCGAAGGTAGGTTTCCAAGAAGGTATAGCCGGCTGAATAGTATTCCTGTTCTACCAACTGTAGCCTACGCACGTGCCATGCTGGTAGTTGGTGGGTAGGTAGCGGCTGATAGTGACCAGGCCGGCTGTGTACTATTCCTTTTTCCACCAACTGCAGGCTATGCACGTGGTATGACAGGAGTTGGTGAGTAGGCAGCGGCTAATAGTGACATTAGGTACAAGAGCATGCTGCTTGTTGTACTGTTGTCAGTGAGCTGTCGTATCTTTGGTCAGATCTTTTGTCCATACCTCGTCAGGTACAGTACAAAAGATCCTCCCGTATCGTACGGACTAGCTCTTTTGGGCGGGAGTATTCCCCATCCCGCCTTTGTGCGGGAGTGTTCCCGGCTTTGCTCATTCCTTCAGGTGACTACTGAATTATTTTGAGAGTTAAGTGCCTTGTGCGTGTAGCCTTGCTGCGCGGGTGGCCTTCCCTGATGGCTTGTATCCGCAGCTGCGGGAACAGGCGGCGTACTTCACCATTGGGAGGCATTTCATGCGGAAACAGCTTGCGTACTGCGCGTAAGGACGCCACGTCTCTGAGCATGGTGGGTCCTGCTGGCCCAGTTGGTTTCTGCGCAAACGTCCCTCTTCAAGGGGTTGCGAGTTTATCATTTGCGCAGACGTCCCTGTTGAAGGTGAGTCTTGCGGGTCCAACTGGGCTCTGCTGGGACCTACCTCTTCAAGTCCCCCCAGTCCAATGTTCTTTTCATGAATGTTTAATAAGTGAAGTGAACTTTTGGACTTAAGCAAATGGTTTTGAAAAGGGTTTAGTTTTAAGGTTTTCCATGGGGATTCTTCAAGCGGAAGTCCTAA
>NW_027501564.1:0-42741 GCF_021521415.1 Bidens hawaiensis | reverse complement strand
AAAGCGATTACCCAGTCATACACGAGCCCGTGAGTGTTCTGATTCCCGTGAAGATAGCGTGTCAAGAAACTGCAGTGATCCAGATTCGGGACTTGCAGTTGTTTACTACTCTGAAGTTTGTGTAAATACTTAAAAAAAAAAAAATAAAAAAAAAATAAACAAATGTGTGTTATTGAGACATTCTAGAGTTCATAATGTTAAGACTTCTCAAATCAAGATGTAAGAAAGAGAACGGGAAGAAGACTCTACAAAGATGAGTAATTACCATTTAATCAGACACTACGGGTCGAGATCAACTCGGGGTGACTTGGGGAAAGCAAAATATGCTTTGAGAATAGATAGGAGGCATCATAATATCTGAGTTGTTGCCCATTTAAGTTTTGAGCTTAATTGAACCTAACCCGTATCACAGAAACGATGAAAACCATTTTAAGTTATTTAACTGCTTACAACCTGTTTCTATATGTCATAATACAGCTGAACATGGATCTGTGTGACAGTCACTTAATTAGTATGATTCCTGTTCGGATCTTTTCTAAAACTTGGTAGTCCCTGTCGAGACTGAAATTTGATCCCGTGTACTTTATTTCTAAGTTTTATCCTACTTATGTAGTTGTATGATTTTATACCTGGTTACTTGGTCTTGATCGTATCAGTTAACTCTTTAAAGGATGTTTTTAAAACTTAATTGCAAATTGTTCAAATTATGGGGTTTGTTTTGAAAAATTTTAATATCAGCGAAGTTGTGCATAACTTCGCCTGTATAACTTTGACCCTATATATAAGGATTTTTAAGGTCAAACTGTTCATTATTTCAAAATCCCAGCGAACTTATCTTCGCAACCCTAAGCGAACTTAACTATCGACTCAATCTGTGTCATATTTTTCTCGAGTTCATTCCGTGATTAAAGGTGTGTAGGGTTATTACATCTTTTAATCATTGTCATTAACGTTAATCATCAGTTGTTTTGACCCGTTTCGTGACCTGTTTTTCCAAAACCTTAACACCCGTGTTTCAAACTTACTTTCACGTGATCGTAAACATATTGGACGTCTATATCATCTTAAAAACATGTTTTACGAGATCCTAAATCTCCAAATTTACCTACTACACGTCGATTGAACAGACTTAACTGTTGCCGATTCATATTCGGCGAAGTTACAGTTTAGGCGAAGTTATCCGTAACTTTGCCTGAGGTTTAACTTCGCCTGACTATTAATTAAGTAACTGGTGATGAGGTGAAGTTGTGGTTAGGCGAAGTTATCATTAACTTCGCCTGGCCCTTTTCATTTAACATTTATTAAGCGAAGTTTAAGTTGAGGCGAAGTTGTTCCCAACTTCGCCCCACCTCTAACTTCGCCTATACAGAATAAATCACAACTTCGCTCATGGTAACAGGCGAACTTGTGATTTGCCTTGACGTTTATCTAACTTAGTCTGTTTGTTGCAGAAATGGCTGCTGTAGCTGGAGCAGGCGGTGCTGGTGGTGATGATGTAGGAGACAACAACCGACAGTTTTTCCCGGGTCATAACATGTACATAACACTAGACCCGGACGCGAGTGGTGTTGATGATTTCCGCGAGATCATCACGTTCTTACTCCGCTCGCGTATATTCCACGCGATTACCACAACACTGCCGATATCCTTGCCAAACATTGAGGATTTTTGGCAGACCGTGGAATATGACTGTCGCGTAGAGCCCCCGGTTATGCGAGCAACGGCCAACAATCAGATTGTTCAGTTCTCATCTGAACAGATCCGGGAGGCTTTGCGGTTCGGAGATGAAACAAGAGACGATCCGACAGACTTTGTAGCTCCTTTCCGAGATGGAGCGTTTCTGAGAATAGGATACTCTGGTCCCTTGGGAGATACTCAGAGAAGGAAGGGGTTCTTACTCGACCAGTGGCGCTTTCTCATGCATGTCTTGATTGTGTGCATGTCAGGGAGAAAGGCTGGTACAGATGGCATGGGCACGACCATGCAGTCGGCGATGACTGCTCTGACTTATAATAAGCGTTACAGCTTTAGTCAGATGGTCTTCTATGAGATAGATCGACAGAGAAGAGCGGTGGCGCGTGAGAGATTTATTATGTATCCAAGATTCATTCAGATGATCTTGAGTCATGTTGCTCCAACGCTACCTCAGCGCCGCCTAATCAGATATGTTGAAAGTGTGAGCAAAAGGATCTTCGCCCAATGCAGATCATCCAGTGCGAGGAGCAAACCTGAGCTCCGTCCTCGACATACTCCACTATTTGGGTACTTAATCAACCCAGAGTATGTGCCTGCTCGTGGGGACGAGTTTCGGGACCCGACACCACAACAAGCTGGAGCACCTCAAGCTATACCTGCTGCTCCTGTTGTGTCACCGGAGGAGAATGTAGACCTTGATGCTGCATTTGGTGGTCAAGGCTTCTTTGATATGGATCGGGTTGATCCTGAAGAAGATGTATAGGTCTCGGTTGCAAGAGTTTCTAGTGTGAATGTGACTAGGACAGCTACCACGGTGGCTGATTCTGATTCTGATGATGATGTGGATCAAGCGAGACGAATTTTGGTAAATCAAGAACGTATTCATGGGAAAAGAAAGAGAACTGATGATGACAGCGAGTCAGATTATGAGAAAGAAGTACATCAGTTGATTCGCAGATCAAGAAGGGAACGGGCATGTGCAGATTTGGGAGCTGGTGAGAGCTCAAGGGTGGTACGTTTCACACCACCCGCACTGTCCGGTATGACAATTGTTCCGTCATCATTGCAAGTTACAAGGCCAAGCGCCACGGATGTTCCCGTGGTGGCTACCTCATCCGCATTCGGCCTCCCACCCACTACATTCCAACTTTCGGCTCCTGAGATTGTATCGTTGCCACCTCCAACTCTTACTCCAACGGAGGTTGTGGCACGATTTATTGAGTCAACGGTTGTGGCCACTGCATGGTTGTCGGTGACGATACCACCTGCGGTTATGTTTACGCCTACTTCTGAGGTCCCGGTTACATTGGAAATCCCTCCTCAGTACACTCAAGATATATCACATCTGAGGTTTGATTTCGATGCAACCTTATCAGACTCAGAACGAATAGCAGCACTTGAACGGGTCGTGGCAGAACAATCAAGGGTGAATCTTATCCAGACCCATGCTATTCAACGCCTTGTTGCAGAGAACCAGATACAGTCGTCCCTGCTGATAGAACATGGCAAAATCATTGATGCTTTGAAGGAGTTCTTGGCATCTCAGGGGGAGACGAGCTGTAAAGGCGATGAGTTGAGGACTAAGAAGCGAAATGATAGAGACGATGATCCCAATGCATCGAAAGGTGCAGGTGGAGAGTTGCCAAGAACTGAACAAGCTCTTGGGACTTCCACAACTCAGGGGGAGTCAACAAGTGCAGCGGGCCGTACAGGTGATGAGGTGGTGGTCGTGGATGTTGAGGAAATGGATGTTGAGTTTGTAGGTGATGATGACGTATTACCGGTGGAAGAGATAGAGAAGATTGGTGCAGAGATTATTATTGATAATGATGTTGAAGAGGGAGAGATAGTAGAGGAGAATGTGGAGCATGAGATTCCGGATGTTGATAAGGCAGATATGAGTAAAGATATGGGAAATGATGAGACAGAATGGGAAGAGCAGCCTAGATGGAAAGAAGGCTACGCTCAGTGGTTCGTAAAAACGAAGAAACCAGCGGTCCCTACTATGTTCAAGAAGAGTTACAACATTAGAGGTTATGCTGAATCGAGAAAGGGGATTATATGCTGGATATATGATGAGCAGTTGAGGCTCTTTGTGATTAAAAGATATGATGGTATTCAGTACTTCAAGAGGCTGTTGAGATCGTTGAATACATTGCCAGAATGCGAAGTGAAAGACTTAGCCAGATTGGGATTGTTAAACAGAAGTGATGATAATATGGCTAGGGTCATCGGGAGATAGTATGGAAGGAGAGTATAAAGGAGAAGAAGTTCGAGCTGTTGAAACCACAAAAGGGAAAACTTATCGAAGACAAAGATAGAGGATTGAGAGCAGATGGCAAGCCTTGGATGATTATGAAGTATAAGCCGATCCGGTGTTTAAAAGAAGTGCCGATGAAACAAATGCCCAAGGATGTGCTGAAAGATCTGAAGTGGTGGTATGTAGATTGTGAAACAGCTGAAGCAGTAATGGAAGACGAAGATGAACAAGAGCTGCTGAGAGTCTATGATCCGATGCATCTAGTGAACTTGTCTCAAGCTGATCTGCAGGTACTGAATGAGAAGAAGATATTCTATATTCCGACTTGGAAAGAAGAAGCGAGGAAGTATCAAAGAGTTGTTTCGGTATGTGTACGTGAAGGAGTGCATGCTTGAAGATGATGATACAAGATTGTTGAGATTACAAGACACGTGCTTGAAGATAAAGATATGAAGCTACTGCCAAGGGGGAGTCTCTTGGTACATGATGTCAGTAGTTCAGTTTATAGTATCTGTAATCGAGTCAGTTGGATTAGAGTTTTGTAATAAGCGAAGTTAGCTCACAAGTTCGCTGATATAGGCGAACTTGTTAGATAAGCGAAGTTAGTGACAACTTCGCCTGAACATGCCAGGCGAAGTTGTCGTGTTATATAAACATTAGGTTACGGCTTGTTTAGTGATTATTCAATTAGAAGTGTTGATCGAGTTGTAACGAGTTGTCCAGTGTTTTGTGATTGATATCACGTGTTTTCGGTTGCAATACAACGAGTCTTTGTTTATTGTAACATGTGTTTAATCGTGTTAACTCGTATTGTCTTCTACGCTCGTAACGTCTTACGTAGGGATTCCGCACCTACGTAGAACGAGATATTCCGTGTAGATCCGGCTGGGAACCTACAATATATGAACCGGAGAGAAAGAGAGGGAGAGAAAACACAGAGTGAAATAGAGAGAGAGAGAGAGAGAGACGACGTGTGAGAGAGAGATGGAGAGACGGAACACCGGAAGCCACGGCGGTACTCCGACGTCAAGGCGGCAGCAGCGCACGAGCGATTGCGGCGGCATAAAGTTGTCGGAACAGGAGGGTGGACGTCGGAGAGAAACGGCAGCAGCTAAACGGCCGGAATCGTGGTTGCCGGAAAAACGAATCGCCGGAAAAGCGATACAGAGAGGGGAGGTAAGGGGGTTTTGGGTGCGGGGGTTTACCGGAGAAACAAGGCTAAGGGAAAGAGGATGGTGGGGTTCGGTGGTGGTTTGCTCGCCGGAAAACGAGAGGGAAAGGAGAGTAGTGGTATGTGCTGAGAGGTGGTGGCTGAGATGGGGAGCGGCGATGGCCGGAAGCGCGAGAGAGAAAGGGAGGTCGGCTGTGGTTTGTCGGGGCTCGCCGGAGCTACCGGCTCGCTGAAATTCCTCGCCGGTCACCGGAAATCGGCAAGGGGGGGGGGGGGCGGCTAAGTATAATTGAGATAAGGTTAGGGTTTATTCTATTTCTATGGATGGTGTATAAAAGTTACATTTTGGCCCCCTCAAGTTCTAATAATGGTTTAATACAAGTTTAAAGGTTTCCAAAGCTTGTAACGGGTTTACGAAAATAATTTTAAATCCCTTATGTTTTTCTTAACGACTCTATAGTATAAACAATATCGATTTATTGAAGATCGAGGTCTATGGTAATATTATATAATAATTAAATAGGGTTCTAAGGATGTTGAGTCGGTTCTACAAATTAAAAGTTTATAAAATGAAATATAACTCGCGACTCAAATTTGACGAATGTCACAGTATCCACAACTTTTTAGAAATTTCGTCCTGAAATTAAAATAAAATCAAAGAAAAGTAATTACTAATTAATATTGTCTTTAGTAAGATAATTGCATGAACAATTTTTAAGCAAAAGAATAACGTCAAATCTTTGCATGACTCGAGAAACGCAACAAATGAGAATCATAATAAAGGCACTTATATATAGGATGTACCAGCGGCGTATCCACCATGTCTTTATCACTATTCGCATTTCTATCGTTTTTCTGCCATCATTCTCCGGTCTGAGTTATCGCACACAAGGGTACTAGCTATGACTTCCATACGGGGATTTCGATAATTAAGTGTGCACCCAAAATTATTTAGATCGTCGTATGGTCCACATGGTTCGTCCATTGAGTGGTTTAAGAGACATATTTATTTTGAAATATTTAACATAGATGTGTAAATAAATTTGTTGGATTTTACTAATATTGACAAAACAGTACTAGCGGTTGAAAATTTCGGTATTGACTTATTTTAGTAAGTAGGAAGATGAGATACATAAATGAAACAGTTCAAAGTCTTAGGATATAAACCAAGGCGAAAAAACAACAATTCGGCTTAAATTAAGTAAGGACGATCAAATAAATATAAAAAAATTAGGGTAAACAATATGAGATAAGATCCGAAGTCCGAAGTCATCAAGATAATTACCAAAGTCTATAAATCGAGGTACTAAATAAAATTGATAAGATGAAACTCGAAAGGTGAGTACATGAGTTAGGGGTAAACTACGTTAAAATTTCAATAACGTCGTGCAATGAGTTTTATACGTGTACAAACTTGAGGTTATAAGTATTTGAGGATGTGATTACATGAAATGTGATAACACGAGAATGAGGTGAGTTTCTTTGGGGTGACGCATACGTGCATCAATATAAATAAAATAGTATTGATTAACAACCAAAACAATCGATAAAATGTGATAAAACGTGAATACGACCACTATTGTGAAATCATTTATATAATCGTCATTATAATAACGGTTTCTAATAGCGCCCAAAACTTGTAGACAACCATAATAGGCCGTTAATAGATTAGATGAAATGATATAGAATAATGCATAGAATCGTGCTTACATAAATGCTCAAATATAAATAACATAGTCATGAAAATATCGTTCAAAAGATAAACGAGATTTTGGCGAAGTTAAGGTTTTGAAAGTATTACACAAATTGTTATTGAATAGTTTGCACTCGGTCATGAATAATCAAAACATCAAAATGAAATCTCATGTGCATGATATTTTTATCGTAACATCTCATCAAATGAAAAGAAAAATCGCAATAATCGTAAGACTCGAATAAATGTCGAAATATGTAAACCGCGTAGCGTATAATAGAATAAAATTTTAAATAAGGTCTTAAGTAAGGCCGTTTTATTGTTTCTAAGAAATGTACATAATAACAAAGCATCGCGGTAACGCATTGCTAGGGGAAATATTTAAATCATTATTGAACGTAAATCTTGTAACCCAAAATGGTTAAAGGAGTTTGTATACATAAAGTTATTGTGATGAAAATAAATTATATAAAGTGATGATGCTTGCGATAATAAGAGGTAATAGTTTGCGTAAATTGTTATTGAGCAAAATTTTGTGTTACAATATAAAATATTTACAAGCGAATCCCAAAAGATTTGCGAAGCCATGGTCATTGGGTTTATGCAATATGGTGAAAGTTATAATTTATTACTAAATAAATCCCGCATTCAACATTCAAAATGAAACCTCGTATTTATAAAGTTATTAAGAGATTTATCACCTTAGGTGACAATATTTAAAATCTTGAAATCATACACATAATCGTTCAACAACCTTTGAAGACAAATCCTCATAATTAAACTTTGTTGTCATTACCGTATTACATTTTACAAAGTTGATTTATAAAACGTGAGTATAATAATACGTAAATCATCCCCTTTTTGTAAAAGTTTATAATTTAAAAGCGATTATTTGAATACATGAGGTTGTTATAAATACACTAGTTGTATGTAGTATATATATATATATAAGAATTAAGGGTAAAACGAAGCTTGTGTGTATATGGAGAGGTTTTAGGCTTCGAATGGTGAATGGTTTGGAAATTTGGTGAAGAGTGAGTATGTTTCGGTTGGCTTGCGTAGTTGGGTTTTCTTGAGTTGGATTGATAAGGTTTGTTGAGTTTAGGTCGTTTGAGTGGTTTAGGCTTAGGTGATTTGTGTGAGTAATGGTTAGGCTAATAGGTGAGGTTTGGCTTATTTGAGCTCGGGTTAAGTTGGTAAGTTGGATAATTTGATCTTGACTAGTTTGGGTTGAGATTCGGTTTATACATGTATTTGGTAAGGAGTGTTTGGATTGCTACTTTAATATCAAACTCTATGGTTGGATGGGAACGGTGTGGCGATATGGTTTGTGAGACATAGTATGGGTCGAAGGATTTTAAGTCATAGTTGGGTAAGCTTTGGTTTGTATATGTTCAAGGCATTTGTGAGTGTTTGTCGGTGTATTTAAAGTATTATGATAGTAAGTTTGATAGGTATTTTGTGGCGTGGGAGTGTCGGTATTTAAGGCCTTCTGTTGGGTTAATGTTGTACATCTTGGATTTTACATGGGGTTTGAGATGGTGAGATTATGGATGTTTAGGTTTCGTTCATATTGAGGAAAGACTTGGGTACGTGGGAAAGCTTTTGTTGTGGAGGGATGGTTTGACTTGAGGCGGTAGTTTGGGAAGGAATACGGGTGTTTGGAAACTTGGTTGTGTATAGGGAGATTTTTTTTATTATTTTAACTAATGATAGGTATTAACTTGAAAATATCATATTTTATAAATAATGTTTGAAACATCCATGAAAATTTTGGTAATAAAAGTTACAAGTTAATATATATATTATAAATAGAATTTTTGAGATCCGAGCGTGTGAATCACACAAATTTTTTTTTTATAAAGATTACAATATTTTTTTTTGCTTATGAGGAAATTTAAAATACGCAAATTTAATGTCAAAATTTGTTATGAGGTATCAAACATTTAATGATGAGTGTCGTTTTGGGAACATAAAGTTGCGAAGTGAAAATTTTCTTTTACCAAGTTCGTTATTTAATATCTTGTGACAAAAATATTATAGTAAGTTAAAGTGACCGGCATTGCAAATCGAGAAATCACAAGTAAACAATTTTTGGTCTTTAAAGTAAAATTTCTATGAAGTTTTGCATGAGAATTTCAAGAATATTACAAGCTATGAGTTTGTGACTTTCTTGAAAAATCATGGCAAAGTTATCATAAGAATTTTTTAAAACGCGAAAAATCGTATGATTTGAATTTTTATTTGCGAAAATTTATAATTAACCAAAGATTGCCTGATGAAAGTTGTTATAAAAATAAAATTGGGTGGTGAAAATTTTACCACGTGTATTATATAATGTAGTACAATTAAAAAATGTCGTGAGAAATTTAAATAATTAAAATTTTGAAGTGATCGTCCAAAATAGACGGAATAGTTATAAAAATAAAATTTTATTAATTTTTTTACAATGGCTTTAAAGACAATTTAAAGTTTATACAATAGGAAATTTACTTGAGAAGTTGAGGTGAAATTTATTATAAAACATTCTTAATATGATTATATGTATATATTTTAACTTATATCGAAGAGATCATAATGAACGAAATTTGTAATAAAAATCATCATGAAATCAAAATGAGAAAATTGGTGTAAAACTTTACCATATAAAATCGAGATATAAAAGAATTATTAACAATATAGGAGAATATAACATTTATAAATGAAGACTTGTGATAAGAATTTATAACAAAACAAAGATTCCATCAAGATGTCATTGAGTATTTTTTTAAAGATACAACTTTAGGGTTTTCACCCAAGTCAACAAAAGACACTAGTTTTACAAAAACATAATCTTTTCAATTGTTGTTTGAACAAGGATTCCCCATTGATCATCACCCTTGTTGGATACTAGGTTCTCAAGAATCAAAACAAAGAATAATACAAATCAATACACACCACTTACTCTCTTGGATCACTTGCACTTGTATTGATCAAGATCAATATTCAAGCTTTTGCAAGGAAGAGATTGGAGGAGGGTGTGAAAGAGACGAGAGAATGAGAGAATTAGGTTAGAAAATAATTTCTTTGTTAATGTGTATAGGGGGGGGGGGGGGGGCATATGGGCTTGGCTTGGGGGGTTTGGTTTTAATTTTTGGTAAGTCTTTTATAATTAAATTTATTTTTCCAACTTATGTTATAAATAATGTGACATGTTACAACATTTATTTATATGTTCTGATGTGTCATGTAACATTTAATATCCTAGCATACTTGTCTAGCATATACTAGCATGTAATGTTTTATGTAACACTTCATAACTTGCAACATACTTACACATATAATTCCACCTTTCATGTAATATAACTTAGCATACATATCATATAACTTAGCATATAACACTTCATGTAGCAACATGTAGCTTATCGTTCATAACATGTAACTTAGCATGTAATAATGATAATCATATATTATTGTTGTGTTTATAAGACCACCAACGTACTCTGACAGACTCATGTTTGACACGTGACATGCAGACAGACTCATGTTTGACACGTGACTTGCATGTGGACTATGATGAACTAACGTACTTAACTGAGTTTGGTTAACGGAGTTATCCCGAAATTTGCAATTGTCACATCATCCCCTTGTTAAAAGAATTTTCGTCCCGAAAATTAATGTGATGTCACCACTAGACTGGGACATGAAAGGGATAGAAAAGAAAAATTTTAGGTTTGTCACATCATCCCCTTGTTAAAAGAATTTTCGTCCCGAAAATTTAAATCGTACCCATGGTTTGGTTTCAGGTTTGAATAGGTGCGGATACTTTTCTTTCATCTGGTCTTTGCGCTCCCATGTGAACTCTGGTCCACGCTTAGAGTTCCAACGAACGCGAACGTAGGAGTTTTACTGTGCCTACGGGTCTTTACGTCCTGATCCATGATTTCCACCGGCTCTTCGATGAAACGTAACTGTTCGTCCACTTCTAGTTCCTCCAAAGGAACTATCAAGTTTTCGTCAGTCAAACACTTTTTAAGATTTGATACGTGGAAGACGTTATGTACCCCGCGGTGTTGTTCCGGTAAGTCCAACCTATAAGCCACTGGACCGATTCGTTCCACGATTTCGAATGGCCCTACGTAACGCGGGCTTAACTTTCCCCGTTTTCCGAAGCGAATAACACCCTTCCACGGTGCCACTTTAACTAAAACTTTGTCACCGACTTCAAATTCCAAAGGCCTTCTACGCTTATCAGCATAACTTTTCTGACGATCACGTGCTGCTGCCATACGGTTTCGGATCTGAACCATCCTCTCCGTCGTTTCATGAACTATTTCAGGACCAGTTAGTTGACTCTCACCCACCTCCTCCCAGCAGAGTGGTGATCGGCATTTACGCCCATACAGAGCTTCAAAAGGGGCTGCTTGAATGCTCGTATGGTAACTGTTATTGTAAGAGAACTCAACCAAAGGCAAGTGCGTCTCCCAACTGTTCCCAAAATCGATGATGCACGCCCTTAACATATCCTCAAATGTTTGTATTGTTCGCTCGCTCTGACCGTCTGTTTGTGGATGATAAGCCGTGCTCATATCCAGTCGTGTACCCAACGACTTTTGCAACGATTTCCAAAAGTTTGAGGTAAACCTAGCTTCACGGTCTGAAATAATAGATATCGGCACACCATGACGGGAAACGATTTCTTTAATGTAAATGCGAGCCAGCCTATCCGTCTTGTCCGCTTCCCGGATGGCTAGAAAATGTGCGGATTTGGTCAATCGATCCACTATGACCCAAATCATGTCGCAACCGCTGGGTGTCTTGGGTAGTTTGGATATGAAATCCATGGATATCTGTTCCCATTTCCCCATAGGAATTTCGGGTTGTTGAAGTAATCCCGGCGGTTTCCTATGTTATGCTTTCACTTTGGCACATGTCAGACACTTAGCCACGTACCCAGCAATTTCCTCTTTCATACTCGGCCACCAGTATAGCTCTTTTAAGTCATGGTACATCTTATCTGATCCCGGATGTACTGAGTATCGGGATTTGTGTGCTTCGTCCATGACCAGTGTTCTTAGATCCCCATAACTCGGTACCCAAATTCGATCATGGTAATACCGAATGCCATCCGACTTAACCTCTGAGTTCCCGTCTACACCGCGCAAAGATTCGGCATCGAAATTCTCGGCTTTTAGAGCTTCTAACTGGGCATGCCTGATCCTTTCGGGTAAACCAGAGTGAATCGTTAGTTGTAAAGCCCTAACCCTCCTGGGCTTCAAAGTTTCTTTTCGGCTCAAGGCGTCAGCCACCACGTTGGCTTTACCCGGATGATACTTAATAGCACATTCATAATCGTTAAGCAACTCGACCCATCGTCTCTGCCTCATGTTCAGTTCTTTCTGCTCGAATATGTGCTGGAGGCTCTTATGGTCAGTGTAGATCGTACACTGGGTTCCATAGAGGTAATGCCTCCAGATTTTTAGTGCAAAGATGACGGCTCCAAGTTCTAAGTCATGGATCGTGTAGTTCTTTTCAGCGGTCTTCAGTTGTCGAGAAGCATATGCGATGACCTTTTCCCGTTGCATGAGCACACATCCAATTCCTTGCAGTGAAGCATCACAGTAAACAACAAAGTCGTCTACTCCTTCGGGCAGTGAAAGGATTGGCGCACTACACAGCTTGTCTTTCAAAGTTTGAAATGCTGTGTCATGTGCCTCGGTCCACTTATACACAATGCCCTTGCGGGTTAAGGATGTGAGTGGTTGAGCAATCTTGGAAAATCCTCCAATAAATCTGCGATAATAACCAGCTAATCCCAGAATTGACGGATCTCGGTGGGAGTTTTCGGGTTTGGCCAATCCTTGATTGCTTCAATCTTGGACTGGTCCACTTGGATTCCCTCCCCACTTACCACGTGGCCCAAAAATTTTACTTCACGCATCCAGAACTCGCACTTCGATAATTTGGCATACAGTTGTTCCTTCATGAGTAGCTCCATCATTAATCGCAAGTGCTCTTCATGTTCCTCCCTTGTCTTCGAATATATCAAGATGTCGTCTATGAACACAATGACGAATTTATCCAAATAAGGCTTACAAACACGATTCATGAGGTCCATGAATACGGCTGGGGCGTTTGTTAACCCAAATGGCATAACGGCGAACTCATATGTCCATAACGAGTACGAAACGCTGTTTTCGCAATGTCTTCTTCCCGAACTCGGAGTTGGTGATAACCCGACCTAAGGTCGACCTTCGAGTAGTAACTGGATCCTTGCAGCTGATCGAACAGATCATTAATACGTGGCAAGGGATACCGGTTCTTGGTCGTCACCTTATTAAGTTCCCGATAGTCGATACACATGCGTCGAGTTCCATCCTTCTTCTTCACGAATAGGACTGGGGCTCCCCACGGGGATGAACTGGGGCGTATGAAACCCTTATCTAGCAGTTCTTGCAACTGCTTAGACAGTTCCTCTAACTCCTTCGGAGCAAGGCGATACGGTGCACGAGCTACAGGAACAGCTCCTTGTGTCAGGTCGATTTGGAACTCCACCTGTCTGTGAGGCGGAAGGCCATGTAGGTCTTCGGGGAAAACCTTAGGAAAGTCTCTAACAATAGGGATCTGGTCGATTGAGACCTCCTCCTCCACAGCCTCGTCAGTACCTTTGTCGGTGATTAGGGCTAAGATCGCAGTATGGCCTTTACGCAGTAACTTCTGTGCCTTCATAAGGGAAATGATCCCAAATGTCGCGCCCTCTTTCTCACCATGATTTAGAGCAAGTAAAGTAAAACAGTTTTGCATGTTTCCTCCCCCAAAGGAAGAGTATAAAAGTGGGGCCGTAAACTCACCTTGTTGGTGCTTCGGGTATTACACAAATCCGACCGAAATAAATGCGTCACGTGCTAAGGCCCTAAAATGCAAGCACGTAAGTAACTTGTGAGATGGTTCCTAGAACCACTAGTATCCAACAATCTCCCATTGTTTTTAAAAAGACTTTTGACCAAAGTTTGACTAAAGTTGACTTTGACTAAAGTTGACTTATATGTTGACCTTTGACCAAGGTTTGACTCCTGTGGACCAAGGACCAAAACTTTGGCCGAGTTGACCCGACGACACATTGGTGGCTTATGATCTAACACATTGGCTAACATCAAGCATGTATCAATTTCAATGGTCAAGCATGACTAACCCCTCTGGTTAAACCGAAAAGGTTCCTAAGTCAAACTTGTGTCCTAGCAACTCATCAAATCATTTAACAAAGATTCATAGCCCTGGACAACACTTATTAAGCAATTTCAAACTAGCAGTCATATAGTGAGTTATAACCCAGCAAAGATGCACGATTCTAGCATATCACCCTAACTCAATAAATTCTCATTATTTTACACCGAATACCTCTATGTCTTAGGAGTTCAAAATTATTTTTCTTCTAATTTTCTCATGCATACAAAAATCATGAAAATTCATATACTACAGCCGTGCACAATCAGGTCTGTCAGTGACCAATCAAAAGTATAAATTCACCAAAAATTCAATATAACTCTAAATAATGTGAGACCAATTGGAGCATGTTCCTAACATCCTCATTATTCTTCCAGATTTGGAATCACTCAATTATCAATTACCATAGTCAAGATATAACACTTATGGTAAGAAGTAATTTTAGGAAACCCGTAACAGTTTTGACAATCAATTTCATAAAATCATAAAAACGTAGCAAACGATCTCAAAAAATTACAAATCATATATCCACAGAAACTAGACACCAAGTAGTATATCATAGAATCATAAATCGTCCAAAAACATTAAGTTATCATAGATTTATCAGCTAAACAATAGTCTAATACAAATCTGATCAGAATCAGATTTATAACAATCACTCAAACAAATCACCAATTAACATTTCTAGGATTCAAATCCATGAACCAAACTCTAGAAAACATCAAAACAAAGATTTATACTCTCCATCAAGATGTCATTGAGTATTTTTTTAAAGATACAACTTTAGGGTTTTCACCCAAGTCAACAAAAGACACTAGTTTTACAAAAACATAATCTTTTCAATTGTTGTTTGAACAAGGATTCCCCATTGATCATCACCCTTGTTGGATACTAGGTTCTCAAGAATCAAAACAAAGAATAATACAAATCAATACACACCACTTACTCTCTTGGATCACTTGCACTTGTATTGATCAAGATCAATATTCAAGCTTTTGCAAGGAAGAGATTGGAGGAGGGTGTGAAAGAGATGAGAGAATGAGAGAATTAGGTTAGAAAATATTTTCTTTGTGAATGTGTATAGGGGGGGGGGGGGGGCGGCCATATGGGCTTGGCTTGGGGGGTTTGGTTTTAATTTTTGGTAAGTCTTTTATAATTAAATGTATTTTTCCAACTTATGTTATAAATAATGTGACATGTTACAACATTTATTTATATGTTCTGATGTGTCATGTAACATGTAATATCCTAGCATACTTGTCTAGCATATACTAGCATGTAATGTTTTATGTAACACTTCATAACTTGCAACATACTTACACATATAATTCCACTTTTCATGTAATATAACTTAGCATACATAACATATAACTTAGCATATAACACTTCATGTGGCATCATGTAGCTTATCGTTCATAACATGTAACTTAGCATGTAATAATGATAATCATATATTATTGTTGTGTTTATAAGACCACCAACGTACTCGGACAGACTCATGTTTGACACGTGACATGCAGACAGACTCATGTTTGACACGTGACATGCATGTGGACTATGATGAACTAACGGACTTAACTGAGTTTGGTTAACGGAGTTAACCCGAAATTTGCATTTGTCACATAAATGAAGCTCGAACGGTAAACGAACAGATCCGACTTGAAACGATAAACACCTTAGCTAAAATAAATAATGTAATATATATTAACGAACTTGAAACCATAATGAAACTATATTGGAAACATTGAACGAGGAGGTTCGGTTGTAAATCGAGTTACTTGTTAGTTTGTTAATGATTAGGGATTCGTAAATAATTGGTAATGTAAATTAAAATAATATTATTAATAATAAGGATAGTTATGACAATAATAGCTTTAGAACATGTTATATATATATATATATATATATATATATATAAGATGATGGTGAATATAATATATAATATATTACTCATCGAGAATTTGTTGTTAAAACTAAAAATAGTACTAGTAATAATAAATATAAAAATTATTACTATATTATGAAAAACGTTATTAATAGATTTATAAGTTTTAATAATAATAATTATTATCATCATAATAATTATATGTGTCATATTAATAATAACTACTACTTATAACATTTTAAAAATAGTAATATTAGTGATAAAAAGGATATAACTCGAGTGACAATGATGTTAAACGACTAATAGGCCCGACATGGGTTTCGGTTCGATAAAGCAAATGGGTAATATTAACAATATTAGATTTTAATAATATTCTTTAATAATCATAGTAATTAAGATAATAATAATCATAATAATAATCTATTATTATTGAAAATAATGATAATAATAATAGTTTTGTTAGAAGATAACAATAACAATAATAATACTAATAATCTTGTTAATAATAATAATGATAATAGTTATAATTATCTTGTTAATAATAATAATAATAACAATAATGATAAATAAAATCTAGATAATACGTATAATGTTAATAAAAATAGTGACATTAACTTGAGTAACCCGTTAACAAAAACAAACCGAGGTTGGTCACGGAGAGGATCGAACCTGTGACCTCAAACTTAATAACTAGCGTACAAGCCGAACGAACCAAGATAACAATTTGTTAAACAAACTCAAAGTTAAACCCACAATTGTTAATTTACCTATTAGTTGTTCACGAGTCGTCGGATGAATGTTGCCGGAGACGTGCCGGATATACGAACCGGAGAGAAAGAGAGGGAGAGAAAACAGAGAGTGAAATAGAGAGAGAGAGAGAGAGAGAGAGACGACGTGTGAGAGAGATATGGAGAGACGGAACACCGGAAGCCACGGCGGTGCTCCGACGTCAAGGCGGCAGCAGCGCACGAGCGATAGCGGCGGCAGAAAGTTGTCGGAACAGGAGGGTGGACGTCGGAGAGAAACGGCAGCAGCTAAACGGGCGGAATCGTGGTTGCCGGAAAAACGAATCACCGGAAAAGCGATACAGAGAGGGGAGGTAAGGGGGTTTTGGGTGCGGGGATTTACCGGAGAAACAAGGCTAAGGGAAAGAGGATGGTGGGGTTCGGTGGTGGTTTGCTCGCCGGAAAACGAGAGAGAAAGGAGAGTAGTGGTATGCGCTGAGAGGTGGTGGCTGAGATGGGGAGCGGCGGCGGCCGGAAGCGCGAGAGAGAAAGGGAGGTCGGCTGTGGTTTGTCGGGGCTCGCAGAAATTCCTCGCCGGTCACCGGAAATCGGCAAGGGGGGGGGGGGGGCGGCTAAGTATAATTGAGATAAGGTTAGGGTTTATTCTATTTATATATGGATGGTGTATATAAGTTATATTTTGGCCCCCTCAAGTTCTAATAATGGTTTAATACAAGTATAAAGGTTTCCAAAGCTTGTAACGAGTTTACGAAAATCATTTTAAACCCCTTATATTTTTCTTAACGACTCTATAGTATAACCAATATCGATTTATTGAAGATCGAGGTCTATGGTAATATTATATAATAATTAAATAGGGTTCTAAAGATGTTGAGTCGGTTCTACAAATTAAAAGTTTATAAAACGAAATATAACTCGATTCTCAAATTTGACGAATGTCACACAAATGTCTTACGAGCATATCCTAAATATTATTGGACTTTGTCCTACATATTCCTTAAACATATATTTATTAACTAACCTGAGCCTCAATAGAGTATCAACTGAGTCACCATCCCAGAGGGTAACACGTAGCTATCAACTCATCTAATATGTGCCCTTTGACCTCTTTTCGTAATGTTTGAGAATGTTTATTTGGCATTTTTCGCAATACATAAATTTCTCCTTTGTTTTCTTTTCGGACCAACTATAAATTCTCAAAATACTTTCTCAACATGTACATTTTCTTTTTCTTTTCGAACAATGCATTGTGCTCTTAGGCATCTTCACCTATAAATATAACTAACAATTTCTAAATCTAGAATAAAAAATAGACTTGTGGAGCACCGTCACTCTTTATTTACTTTCATAAAACGAAGTGATGTGCTATTTTTAAATTCTCACATCAAAGGTGTCGTATTACGGTAATACTTTTCATACCCTTTGACTTTTGGCTTTGTCGATTCTCCCAAGACGGGAACATACGAAACTTCATGATTAAAATAGGTATATTTAAAAATACTAAAAAAAAACCTTTCAAAGTCGGTTGGGTCTACCAACACATCCTAAAATTAGTGTGTTTTCCTTATTTTTATATTTGATATATTAGTAGTTTTGAAAAACCAATCTATAATTTTTCTATCATTTTTCATTATTTGCAAACATATATGTAAATTTTTGGGTTAATTTTCAGATTTTGTTGTTATTGTTATTATTATTATTATTATTATTATTATTATATATCTATTAAATCAAAACATCAGTTACACATTCAAACACTTAAATTTCACATTGTCCTCAATGTGAGATAGGAAAAAGACAAAAATAAAATGGAATAAACTCCCCTGGTATATAGCAATAGTAGTGTGTCATGAGTCTTTTTTGTGCCCCCCACACCCCCAATTTATACGCGGTCGGAAACATATGTTCATATAACTTAATCTCTAATGAACGAAAGCAGCATTCAACCAATCAAAAATTCTAGAACATCGTGGCATTCCAGAAGTAGTTGGCATTAGACGTGCTCCAAAAAATCTGAATCCAAAACCAAATCTGAAATATCCGAAAATTCGGATTTCTAATTTTTTCCATTCATATAGCAATTCTGAAAATTTTCGGATATTTCGGATATCCAATATCCGAAATATTTTTTTAATTATTAATTAGTAGTTTTAGTTATGTTATTTTTAAGTTGTCTTGTGCAGCTTCTATTTCACACTTTCGTTTCTTTATTCCTTAACCGCCGCATGGCAACCTTCAGCCTATCAACGCCACGGCCTTCCACCATTAGCCCACCGCCGTAGTTGTCGTTGTCGGAGCCTTGCGCATCTCTTTCTCATTTCTAATTAGAACGCATTCTTCTCTCTCACCCCTTGTCTTCTTTAGTTTTTTTCAGGGCAAACGAAAATTAAATATTCTATATATTTCGTAACAATTTTTATTATTTAAAATTTCCTTCCCTTTCTTTTATAAATCGCAGCACTTGATTGTGGTGATTGTGGCGAGGTGTAATCTTTGGTTGGGTAGAGTTCTTCAAAGCAAATTGGCAATATATATTTTTTTTATTTTAATTAATTATTTAAAATTTGGATATCCGTTTCAATATCCAAACGGATATCCGAACTTCGGATATAGGATATTGAAATCTATTATCCAAAATTTTCGGATACCCGGATTTCACATTTTCAAAACTCCATATATCTGACTTTGAACACCCCTAATTGGCATCCCCACACTTGCTTTAAGCCCTATATCATCAATCGTCCATACACATCCCTGGAACAACCTAAACATAAGAGAAGAAACACCCGAAATAAAAAGCAAAATAAAATAAACTAAAAAGAAAATATATTACCGGGTTGCCTCTCGAGAAGCGCTAAGTTTAAGACGAGTCTTCACTCGGACTCGCTCTTGAACCTTAATCAAAAGGCTTCTACTTTATCCTCTTCCCATCTATCCTCCTTAACATGCTCTTCTTACATTCTGTGGAAAGAAAACCAATTGCGAAACTCTTGTGGGTTTGAAAATATGAATTCAGTTCGACCCACCAAATCTTGAATTTCCCTAGAGCAAAGAGTATGATATCAATATGCATGCAGTCCAAGAGTATGAAATAGTCAGTTACTCGCGACTAGCCAAGAACAAAAAAGTCAGGCGGTTTTTTGGTGATTTCTAAGTTTTTCTCGACGCGCTAGGGAGCTTAAATCCAACAAATTTTGTTTTCTTCGTAAATATTCTTTTAACTCCGTGTTCCTACCCGTTTTTTTACTACGTCTTGGTATTTCAACCCTATATCATGCCATCTTTTAATATCTTCATTTCCAATCCATTTTTGTTTTCTAATTTTATTCTTTCACTCTCGTGAATTGTCCCTTGTGCACGTTTCTTCAGGATTTCATTTTCGATCCTTTCGCACACAGACCCTGTTAAAACATATGAATAATAAATATATGTTAACCCCGAACAAAATTTTATTTAATATAGCACAAAGCAGATGTGTTTTGCAACACATCACTGGGTTTAGTATCGTAACGTAACAAATGCAACTCATAACAACCAAACTCATGTCACTTTGATAAAAAATTGTATGTGTGCCAAGACTATTTTGGGGTGTCTACAAATTCATTTTTAAATTTAGTGTCGTTGTGGTAACGACTTAGCCGATACCGACCAAATTAGCGGTATTGCGATGTCGCAACGTGGCGGGTTCGTTACCTACTTTTAGTCAAATAACTAGCAATATTAATTTGTGAGTTGTGGCAAGATTTCTATTAGTATTGGTTTAGTTTATTATGGCAGATTGGCGTTGATACGGTTTCAGCACTCGATATAGCAATCGAAAGAGAATGCTCACAAATAAAGTCTTGATATGCTCAAAAATTTGTCGACACGTAGTTTTCATAAATCGAAGCTTTGTCATGAATGCTAACTCATGGCACAACTCATGCTTCAACCTTTCTTCCGGGTGTCTTGTAATGGCTGATTTTGTCTAAGGATGCGCACATTCATTCCTGACCATACTTGGAGGAGTTATTTGTTTTCGTCCAATTTCGCTTCTTTCCGACAAAAGGTTTTTTTACGCCTACATATCCTAAGAATGCAAAATGTTATAGAAAGGGTTAAGTAAGAGGAATATAATGTGATAAAAACATGTATAATTTGAAGCACATAAGTTGTTTATGAAACCATTATGTATTATTATTATTATTATTATTATTATTATTATTATTATTATAGTACTTAGATCATGATATAATTTGACAGTTAAATATTTTAATTTCTTGTATTTTGGTGTGAAAGATTTTTTTTCTTTACTTTCGTTTTCATAACCTGATACTAATCGAATTTATGTATGTTTACCACTGCAAACAGTTTTTTTAATGAGTTAGTGTAGACACTGTCAATTACAGCTGTTTTGGCATCAATTTTTGATATTTAAAAGCAAAAAATACAAGCCCCGCACAATGCGACGGCAAAAAAACCTGATTTGATTTATAAATACACACGTGAGTAACAAGTAGCTAGACGGAAAAACGAAACCATATATTACAGAAACGAGAGAGTATTTTTGTGTATACTCAACCCAAGTAACGGTTACCTCATTGCTTCTATTAGAGGGAACAAGGCACCCCATGACAGACTTCGAACTCATGTGGTAACACCGCCGCCACCTATTTGGGCATGCATAGCTCCAAACCAATGTGGTAACCTTTGCCACTTAATTAACCTATGTTTATATTATGTTTAGTTTAATTTAATTTAATATAGATGTAAAAAAAACAAAAAGTTCTAGGATACTTAGACTATCCTCTATGGTGAGGGGCATTGATGTCCCTGCATAGTTTCACGTCAGCGCCATGTGGGCACTGGGTGCTTCGAAGCCCCTCTATGGTGAGGGGGCATCGATGCCCCTTTAAACCTTTATTCTTTTTATAAAATAAAAAAACCAACAAATATACAAAATACGATAATAATAAAAAACAAACTAAACTAAATTTAAAAACATATAAATAAAAAAAATCAACTATTTTTTGTTGTCGTCGTCGCCATTATGTTGCTTGTTTCTCCAAATATGTTCAACTAAATCCGATCGAAGACTGAAATTCGTTTTCCTTCTTCATGTTCTTAATAAATTAGCAAGTTTCTCATCTTCGTTTAGTGTTGAGATCAGCTCCGGCGCATCGTTGTACTAGTCTTGACAAATTGATCTACCCGAGTCTTCAAATATCATATTATGCAAGATAATACAAGTGTACATTATATTTCTTAACTTATCCATTTGCTGAAAACGAGGCGGATGTCTAACGATAGACCAACGTTTCTTTAATACTCCAAATGCTCTTTCGATGTCCTTTCTGGCCGACTCGTGTTATGTCTTAAAATATTTTCGTTTATCGTCATTCGGACACGTAAAGCTACGAACCAACGTGGCCCAATCCGGATAAATGCCGTCGACTAGATAATATTTGTATTCGTAGTTAACATCATTCGTGGAAATGAGGTGTCGGGTCCAACTCCGTTTATGAGACGGTCAAATATATGGGACACATTTATCACAGCTACATCATTGTTTGCACCGGGCATCCTAAAAAACGCATGCCATATCCAAAGATCAAATGATGCAACAATCTCAAAGATAATTGTTAGGCCATCATGATCACCCCGGTGATATTGACCTTGCCAAGAAACTAGGAAGGCTTCACAATCCCAGTGTGTGCAATCAAGGCTACTAAGCATCCCGGGAAAACCGTGTCTTTGTTGATGCACCTCGTATATTTTTTGTATGTCAGTTTGAGTCGGCATCCTCAAATATTTGTTAAGGTCAGTTTATAAAAATTTACACTTAAAATAAGAAGATTAAGAAATAAATATTTAAAATGATAATAATACTCACATTCGTAGAACGTGTAAAGGGCTTCACGAGCCACTGTCTCCGAGATTTGTAAATACTCTTTCAAGGCGTCGCTCGTGGTCTCGTACGCTAGTTAACGAATTGTCTTCGTGCATTTTTGTATTGGAGAAAGACCAAATTTACCTCTCGCGTCCCCCCGTTGTTGGAAAAACACATAATCGCATTCTAAATCACCAACTATTGGTAAAAAATAGTTGGTGACTCATCCGAAAATGACGCCGAAATTGTTCCGAATCAAAAGTTGCCTCCAACAAAAAATAATCTTTTATCAACCAGTCATGAGCACCTACACGATCCCGTTGAAAATGAGGTCGTCTTGTTCGTGGTTGTGAGCTTTCACAATGCTCGACTAAGATTTGGGCAGCCTCTGGAATAGCACTAAATATTACTTCATACTCTGAACCCGGGTCTGAAATAATGTCGGGATCGGGGTAGTAGTCGGGTGTCGAAATTTATTCGAAAGACATATTTTTGGAGAAAAGTTTATAAGTTTAAAGAGGTGTAGGATATGTTTATAAGTTTGCAGGGATTGAGCGAATAAGAGAATAATATATATATATATATATATATATATGTATATATATATAGGGGATGGTTTAAGAGAGAAATGATATTATTGCAAGAAATGTGAGAAATGAATATGGACCACTAGTTTTGTTTTAAGTTTTAAATGTTTAAAGCTAAATAAATAAAATATTAATTATTCTCTTTCTTCAATTAATATAACTAATAAACCATAATACATATCTATTTAATTAATATAACTAATTAAATTATTATAGTTAGAAAATATTAATAACTCATTTATTTTTATAACTTATTTTTTGTTTCTTGAATTTTTATCCTACACAAGTATAATTTATTCATACATTAAAATTTCTTTCTATCCAAAACTCAATATATTAATATCCATCAACACATACTTACATTATGATGAATAATACCATAAAACTATTTTACATGTGTTTACATTAGATATCAACAAAAAACATACAACCTACACAAAAACGTATAATCTACACTTGTTCTACGAATAATACAACATATAACCTACACACGAAAAACATTTAACCTACACACAAAATTCATCATCAATATAATACACACACATACGAAAACATATAACCTACACACAAAAAACATATAACCTACACACGAAAATTTTATCTTACACAAATACAATTTATTCATACGTTAATTTCTTTTCAAAACCAATTTCGTCAAACTCAACATATCAATATCCATCAACACGTAGTTACATTGTGATGAATAATACCAAAAACTATCTTACACATGTTTTCATTAAATGTCAATAAAAAATATACAACCTACACAAAAACATATAACCTACACTTGTTCTAAGAATAAGAAAACATATAGCTTACATACGAAAAATGTAAGGCCCCGTTACCGGTGCCCTACTTTTGCGTTGGGTTTACTCATAAATACAGTTCTAAATATCAGAGTTAATTAAAACATTCGGAATATTAAACTTCAACCAATATATTACATATCCATCATTTCTTGTCTTTAACGAACATCCAAATCATTTAAACTTTAAACATTATCTTTTAAAATAACATAACATAACACTTCATTGAGATGCCAGTGTCTTCAAATCCATGCCATGTGCTTCCCCTCAAGCGAGCTGCCTCATTCTACTCACCTGCGTGCATACTAAAAGTCAACTATGCTGAGTGAGTTCTAGTAAATCATACAACATACAATCGGTTCACATACTTGTACACATGCCCGAAGGGGTGTACATTATTCATACTTACTTTTCATGCACAACTATCCATCCTATTTAAAGAGCATTCCGCCCTATAACCTCACAGATATTATAAGGGTCTGGTCCCCAACATCACAGATATTGTTAGGGTATGGTCCCTACCATCACAGATATTATGAGGGTCTAGTCCCTATCCTCACAGATATTATTAGGGTCTGGTCCCTTTGTTCCGTACAACTGTACCGTACCTGTCTTTACATACTTTCCTTAACAATACATGCAATATCCGAAGATCGTTCACGTACTATTAACATATCATACATACATCATTCATGCATCATACATACGTCATACATACATCATTCATACATTAATATACTTCATACATACATCATAAATATCATTCATATCTTTAACTACCACCTGGTGGTACATGCAATATCCGAAGATCGTTCATGCACCGTCAAGCAATCATCATACATACATCATACAAGGCATACACTTACCACTTAAGGTAAGTACATTAAATATCACGTCGAGTATGCACACATCCCTGAAAACATAACAAGGAAGTGGGGCTAGAAACTCACCTCAATGCAGTTGCGTTCATCGTTTACGGTTATTCCCCTTTTTAGCTGTGCACGACTAACTGTATAACAATTACCCATATTAATTACTATCACTATCCATATCGTATTTCTAGTCCAATTATAACCCTCAACAAACGGGGGTCCGGGGAAGCGCCCCTGGCAGCTGGGTCTAGGGGCAGCAGCCCCTAGCAGGGTCCAAGGGGCAGAGCCCCTGGCTGGGGTCAAGCTATTAATTGTCTTATCACATTTTCCATTAGCATTTTGAATCATTAATTAATTTGCTACTTAAAAGTTCAAGGGCTTCTTTGTAATTAAATCATTCTTTTTTCTAAGTACAGGGACCATTCTGTCCTTTTGTTAAACTTCTAGTTCGTTGCATTGCTCTTAACGAATTGGTTTATCTTAGTGAACTGGTCCTTGTAGCGAATTGAACCCTTTAACGAACTGGTTATAAAACGAACTGGACCTTATAACGAACTAGTCCTTTGACGAATCAGTTCATGTAACGAATCAGTCCATGTAACGAACTGGAACATCCAATTCGTTATCTCCTTTAACGAATGACTATAACGAATCAAGGGTGATTCGTTATCTTTTTCCTTAACGAACTGAACACGATCTGAAGCTAGTTCTCTATGCTTTCTGTAACGAATTACTTGGCGAATCACCCCTAGTTTGTTAACTCCCCGTTAACGAATTAGGGTTAGGTCAGAGAATGCCAGGAACATTTTCTGACATTCTTATCTCGTATTACCTTTTTCGGCGCCGTCGTCGGAAAACCGCGGATTAGCCGGAAAAACGAGTTTTAACTCGTTTTCGTCCCGTTCGATCCAGATCTGAGCTAGGGTGATCCCTAAGCTCATCTTAGGTTCGGTTTATACCCGATTCTACCCGGATCTCGTGAAGTTAACAGTTTAACAATTTCGGCTCGTCGTTTCGTGACTATATCTAACGGGTTTAAGCTCATACAATATCATACTATCATTACCTTGAATCGGGATCGGTTTTCCTTGGTGATTTCAGCTAGAGAGAGATAAACTAGAGAGAGCTTAAGTGTGTGTTTTGGGAGGTGTATGGAATATGTGTAAAATGAATTAACTGGGTGATTATTGGTTTATATAATTATGGATCATGGGCTTAAGCCCATGGACTTTTCCTATTTCCTTCATAACCCAAGTCCATAACCCATATCCATTTAACCCAACACTAGCCCGACTCATAATAAATTCTCATTTTGTTATCCGAAACTTGAAAACGGGATGTTACAAGTCTTCCCTCCTTAAAGAGGTTTCGTCCCCGAAACCTAACTATTACTAAAACAAATTTGGATAATACTTGCGCATCTCTTCTTCAACTTCCCAAGTGGCATACGATCCTTTGCGATGTTTCCATATCACTTTCACTAATGGGATAACTTTACGACGAAGCTGCTTCTCCTTGCGATCAACTATCTCGATTGGTTGCTCAATGTAGTTCAGCTGTTCATCAACCTCAATGTCCATTAATGGCACGTGCGACGTGTCATCAGCCAGACATTTTCTCAGATGAGAAACATGGAAGGTTGAGTGAATTCCTTCTAACTCTTCTGTAAAATCTAACTTGTAAGCCACTTCACCTACTCGATCTAAAATCTTGAACCGTCCAACGTACCTCGGATTCAACTTTCCTCTCTTCCTAAAACTAATAATTCCTTTTCAAGGCGAGACCTTGAGCATCACATTGTCACCAACGTTAAACTCAATCGGTCGTCGCCGCTTATCAGCATACGACTTCTTTCTGTCTTGAGCAGCTTTCATTCTTGCCTTAATCTGATCAAACTTTGAAGAAGTTTCTTGAAAAACTTCCAAACTTCCCATCTCCTTTTGACCAATCTCTCCCCAACATACCGGAGTTCTACAACGTCTTCCATATAATATCTAGAATGGTGGCATACCAATACTTGAATGGTAACTGTTGTTGTAGGAGAATTCTGCCAGATGCAGATGATCATCCCAACTTCCACCAAAGTCTAAAACACAAGCACGTAGCATATCCTCAAAGGTTTGGATCGTCCTTTCAGACTGCCCATCTTTTTGAGGTTGATACGCTGTACTAATGTTCAATCTTGTCCCCATGGCTTCATGGAATTTCTTCCAAAACCTTGAAGTAAAGCGAGTGTCTCTATCAGACACAATTGATAACGGTACTCCATGCCTGGATACAACCTCCTTAATGAACAAGCTTGCTAATGTTTCTGACGAGATAGCCTCTCATATAGGCAGAAAGTGAGCACTCTTGGTCAAACGGTCCACAATCCCCCAGATGGTATCATGTTGCTTAGCTGTACCAGGTAGCTTAGTTATGAAATCCATGGTGATGTGTTCCCATTTCCATTCTGGTATCTCAAGTGGTTGCATTTTCCCATAAGGCTTCTGATGCTCTGCCTTGACTTGTAAACAAGTGAAGCACTTACTGACATAATTTACCACATCATTCTTCATTCTTGGCCACCAATAGTCTCTTTTCAAATCTTGGTACATCTTCGTAGTTTCTGGATGAATCAAATACCTTGACTTGTGAGCTTCATCTAAGATTAGACCTCCGAGATCTCCATGGCGTGGAATCCACATACGGTCAAACCTAGTCTTAACACCATGCGTGTTTTCCATCAACTCGTCTTGCTGACCGAAAATCCTTTCTTTCTTCACTAGTTCTTCATTTACCAGCACTTCTGACTGCACCTTGATGATTTCTTCAAATAGACTCGAGTTTATAATCAACTGGTATGACTTCACTATTGCAATGAATTCCTCACTCTTACGGCTTAGCGCATCAGCGAACACGTTAGCTTCACCATGGTAGAACTTAATATCACAGTCGTAATCCTTTATCAACTCCAACCATCTTATCTCTCTCATGTTCAATTCTTTCTGCTCGAAGAAGTACTTTAAACTCTTATCATCTGTGTAAATGGTACACTTAGTACCATACAGATAATGTCTCCATATCTTGAGAGCATGCACTACTGCTAGCTCTAAATCATGCGTCGGATAAGTACTCTCATGGACTTTCAATTGTCTAGACGCGTAAGCTATCACCTTTCCTCGTTGCATCAACCCGCAACCTAATCCACGATGTGAAGCATCTGTACAAATAACCAAATCCTCGTCACCATAGGGTAAAGCAAGGATTGGAGCTTGCATGAGTTTCTTCTTTAACTCCTGAAAAGCCTCTTCTTGAAACTTACCCCAACTGAATACTATCGACTTTTGGGTCATACCGGTCAACGGTGCGGCTATCTTGGAGAAACCTTCGATGAATCTCCTATAGTAGCCAGCTAACCCTAAGAAGCTTCGTATATCAGTCAGGTTCTGCGGAGTCTTCCAATTGGTTATCGCCTCAATCTTAGCTGGGTCCACGGTAATCCCTTCAGGATTAATCACATGACCTAGGAATTGCACTTCTCGTAGCCAGAACGTGCATTTCAAAAATAGCGTACAACTTCTCTTTCTTCAGAACTTCCAACACTTCTCTCAGATGCTCGGCATGGTCAGACTCACTTCTTGAATAAATCAATATGTCGTCAATGAAAACGATAACTGACTTATCCAACATCGGTCGACACACCTTATTCATCATGTCCATAAATGTTGCGGGAGCATTCGTCAGACTGAATGACATCACGAGGAACTCGTAGTGTCCATACCGCGTCCGAAACGCTGTTTTGGGGATGTCTGCCTCTTTCACCTTCAGCTGATGATAGCCTGATCTGAGATCTATTCGTGAGAACCAACTTGAACCTTGCAGTTGGTCAAACGGATCATCAATCCTTGGTAAAGGATATCTATTCTTTACCGTAAGCTTGTTTAACTCGTGATAGTCTATGCACATTCTCATACTTCCATAATTCTTCTTCACGAACAACACTGGCGCGCCCCAAGGGGAAACACTTGGTCTAATAAAACCTTTGTCGAGGAGTTCTTACAGTTGGGACATCAATTCTTTCATCTCAGATGACGCTAGACGGTAAGGCGCTTTTGCGACGGGCTGGGCTCCTGGTACTAAATCTATCTGGAATTCTATCTCTCGCTCCGGTGGCAACCCCGGAAGATCCTCAGGGAATACTTCAGGGTAGTCGCGCACAATAGGAACATCTTTCATTTCTTTCGTCTCGGCCGTAGCGTTGACAACATACGCCAGGTAGGCCCCACACCCTCGTCTTATAAACCCTTAAGCTTTTATCATCGAAATGACGTTAAGCCCTGAACTTTCCTTATCACCATAAACCGTTACGACACTACCATCCAAGGACTTTAGCTTTATTATCCTACTCTTACACACTATATGAGCTTCATACTCGGACAACCAATCCATTCCCAAAACTACATCGAACCCTCCTAAGGTCATAACATACAAAGTAACAGGGAAATCATGTCCCTCTAGCTCTATCTTACAATCCTTAACCATTTTCGTTATTTTAACCAAAGTGTCACTAGCGGTTTCTACTATAAAGGTTTCAGACACTTGGCAACATTTCATTTTAGCTATTTTACTAAATGCTGTAGCTACAAAACTTCTATTCGCACCCGAATCAAATAATACTGAAGCCGAAATACCGTTTACTAAGAACGTACCAGTCACAACATCAGGAATCTGCCTAGCTTGTTCCTAAGTCAGCATGTAGGCTCTAGTCCTCGGTCTTGCCTGATCAGCATCCTTCTTCCCACTACCTCCAGCCTCACCATCGGTGCACTCCCTTGCCATATGGCCTGTCTTGCCACATTTGTAACATGCTGGCTTCGCACTGCACTCATTGGCATAATGCCCTACCTTCCCACACTTGTAACACGCATTAGACCCCATCCTGCATTCTCCACCATGAGTCTTTCCACATTTGAAACAAACATCAGAACTTCTTCCCCACTTGCACTCACCACCGTGCATCTTTCCGCAAGTCTTACACGACCTCTTTTCCCAAACTCTTGGCTGCTTGTTCTTGGGGTTCCACAACTGAGTACTAGGTCGTTTAGCAGGAGCGACCCACTTCTTATCCTTCTTCTTTTCCACTACCACCTCATATGTCGACAAGTCCTCATAAACCGTTTCTGCGAGTCCCACAGCAGAATCAAAAGTACCTGGTCTACCAGCCTTGACCAAGACGCGAACATTCTGCGGCAGTCCCCTAAGGTAACATTTGATCCGCTTGGCCTTAGTGTTCACCATATCTGGCACCAACCTTGACAGACGGTTGAATTCAATGAGGTATTCGCGGTGTGTCATCTTACCCGCCTTCAGACTCAAGAAATTCATCTCAACCTTCTCTACCTCTGCATCAACACAAAATCGTTTCATCACTAACTACTTCAGATCGTCCCACCTCAAGGCCTTGATCTCTTCTCGACTCTTCTTCTGCTCAAGCGAATCCCACAGTACATCGCCTCCTCACCGAATGATTGGGTAGCGTACCCCACAGCTTGGTCGGGACGGCATTCGCTAATTCGGATAATTTTGTCCATCGCGGTTATCCATTGGAGAGTAGCGATTGCGTCTCCCAAGCCACTTAGCTTTGGTGGATCACAACCTTTGAAAGACTTATAGTTGCATCCACCTCGGCCCCTCTTCCTATCGTCAACCTTCACTGATTTAACCATGCTTGATTCTTCCCTCTCCCCTTCATCATCCTTCTTACCATCACCTTCCGCCCTCTCAGCGATTCCTTCACGGCCTCCAACAGACTTCTCGGGATTCATGTTTTTCACAGCAGCTGCTACCGCTTGAGCAATGGCAGTTTGAATTGCGGGATCCAGTTGAACTCCCTCGTTATTACTCGGATTTCGACCAGCTGCATTTCCCTCACATTCGTTGTTAGTGGCTGCCTCTACTGACGGTTCTCGGACAATGCGTTGTCTACCACGACGTCCCGTACGTCCTCCTTTTCCAGCAGCTTTCTTAGCTCCAGCCATTCGTATTCTATAAGGAAACACAAACGTCATCATTTAAGGAACCATTTAGTACAAGGATAGTAAGGCTAACAGGTAATAACAGTGGCCAGCTATGATTAGCTGCTCACGTTACTTTCCGTGTCCTATACACTTCCTCTTATGAGTCTATTTTTGCTAATTCTACTTCTAACAGTTAGCTAATCAAATAGTTCATATCATCGCATACTCCTATCCCTAGCAAATAAGCTAACATTCATACATTATTTATTTAGAAATCACGCAAACATTCATTCATCATTCTACTTTACATGTGAATTTAATCACACACTTTACCTTTACTTAGCTTTCTTGAGTGACACATGGCATTCTCGTACGGGCATCTTCTTTCTTTCCTTACTTTAATCCCATTCTATGTTCGAGTCTAAGCATGTAGGATGCTTAAATCTCTCGAACTTTGCTCTGATACCAACTTGTAAGGACCCGTTGCCGGTGCCCTACTTTTGACGTTGGATTTACTCATAAATACAGTTCTAAATATCAGAGTTAATTAAAACATTCGCGGAATATTAAACGTCAACCAATATATTACATATCCATCATTTCTTGTCTTTAACGAACATTCAAATCATTTAAAATTTAAACATTATCTTTTAAATAACATAACACTTCACTGAGATGCCAGTGTCATCAAATCAATGCCATGTGCTTCCCCTCAAGCGAGCTGCCGCATTCTACTTACCTGCGTGCATACTAAAAGTCATCTACGCTGAGTGAGTTCTAGTAAATCATACAACATACAATCGGTTCACATACTTGTACACATGCCCGAAGGGGTGTACATTATTCATACTTACTTTTCATACACAACTATCCATCCCATTTAAAGAGCCTTCCGCTCTATAACCTCACAGATATTATAAGGGTCTGGTCCCCAACATCACAGATATTATAAAGAGACTGGTCCCCAACATCACAGATATTGTTAGGGTCTGGTCCCTACCATCACAGATATTATGAGGGTCTGGTCCCTATCCTCATAGATATTATTAGGGTCTGGTCCCTTTGTTCCGTACAACTGTACCATACCTGTCTTTACATACTTTCCTTAACAATACATGCAATATCAGAAGATCGTTTACGTACTATTAACATATCATACATACATCATTCATGCATCATGCATACGTCGTACATACATCATTCATACATAAATATACTTCATACATACATCATCAATATCATTCATATCTTTAACTACCACCTGGTGGTACATGCAATATCAGAAGATCGTTCATGCACCGTCAACATACATCATACAAGGCATACACTTACCACTTAAGGTAAGTGTATTAACTATCACGTCGAGTATGCACACAGTCCCGGAAACATAACAAGGAAGTGGGGCTAGAAACTCACCTCAATGCGGTTGCGTTCACCGTTTACGGTTATTCCCCTTTTTAGCTGTGCACGACTAACTGTATAACAATTACGCATATTAATTACTATCACTATCCATATCGTATTTCTAGTCCAATTATAACCCTCAACAAACGGGGGTCCGGGGCAGCGCCCCTGGCAGCTGGGTCTAGGGGCGGCAGCCCCTAGCAGGGTTCAAAGGGCAGAGCGCCTGGCTGGGGTCGAGCTGTCAGGTCAGCTTGGAAAAATTTTATTTCTATTAACTGTCTTATCACATTTTCCATTAGCATTTTGAATCATTAATTAATTTGCTATTTAAAAGTTCAAGGGCTTATTTGTAATTAAATCATTCTTTTTCTAAGTTCAGGGACCATTCTGTCCTTTTGTTAAACTTCTAGTTCGTTACATTGCTCTTAACGAATTGGCTTATCTTAGTGAACTGGTCCTTGTAGCGAATTGAACCTTTTAACGAACTAGTTATAAAACGAACTGGACCTTATAACGAACTGGTCCTTGACGAATAAGTTCATGTAACGAATCAGTCCATGTAACGAATTAGACCTTCCAATTCGTTATCTCCTTTAACGAATGACTATAACGAATCAAGGGTGATTCGTTATCTTTTCCCTTAACGAAGTGAACACGATCTGAAGCTAGTTCTCTATGCTTTCTGTAACAAATTACTTGGCGAATCACCCCTAGTTCGTTAACTCCCCGTTAACGAATTAGGGTTAGGTCAGAGAATGTCAGGAACATTTTCTGACATTCTTACCTCGTATTACCTTTTCCGGTGACGTCGCTGGAAAACCGCGAATTCGCCGGAAAAAACGAGTTTTAACTCGTTTTCACCGTTTTCGTCCCGTTCGATCCAGATCTGAGCTAGGGTGATCCCTAAGCTCATCTTAGGTTCGGTTTATACCCGATTCTACCCGGATCTCGTGACGTTAACGGTTTAACGGTGTCGGCTCGTCGTTTCGTGACTATATCTAACGGGTTTAAGCTCATACAATATCATATTATCATTACCTTGGATCGGGATCAGTTTTTCTTGGTGATTTCGGCTAGAGAGAGATAAAATAGAGAGGGAGCTTAAGTGTGTGTTTTGGGAGGTGTATGGAATATGTGTAAAATGAATTAAATGGGTGATTAATGGTTTATATAATTATGGATCATGGGCTTAAGCCCATGGTCTTTTCCTCTTTTCTTCATAACCCAAGTCAATAACCCATATCCATTTAACCCAACACTAGTCCGACTCATAATAAATTCTCATTTTATTATCCGAAACTAGAAAACGGGATGTTACAAAAAACATATGACCTACGCATGTGTAGGGTATGTGTATCTTTGTGTAGTTTATATAATTGTTGATGTCGAATTACATATGTAAGTTATATGCTTTTTGTATGCTGTACGTTTTTATTGCTCAAAACAAGTGTAGGTTATATAACTTTGTGTAGGTTGTATATTTATTGTTTACATTTAATGGACACATTTATATGATATTTTTTTATTATTCTTTATGACAATAATTTTTATAGTCATACCAATTGAAAAAAATAGATATTATGTTTTGATATTTAGTGTTAAAAATAACATTGATATATGCTAATATATTGAGTGAAAATTAGTCTTTTAATATAAAGAAATAGTATTATATGAATAAATTGTATTTATATTGAATGAAATGAAGAATATGTAAATAAAAAATAAAACTAAAGTAGTGTTTTTATTCTTTTAATTATTATAGGTAAATTAGTTAGATATATTAATTAGAGAGAGATTTATTATGTTTATATTAGTTGTATTAATTGGAGAGAGAGAATGCATTTATTGTTGTATTTATATTTTTTATTTATTTTTAAATATTTAAAACATAAAACAAAACTAATGGTCCATATTCATTTCTTACATTTTTTTCAATAATATCATTTTCTCTTGAACTTAAACATATATATATATATATAATATTTTTGATTTTTTTATATAAACGGTCAAATAGCCGTTGGGGTGGGGCCCACCCCTTTTTCCTCCTTTAGCGGCCATCGTTCTGACCACCCTCCTCCACTGCGCTCTCAACCAAGGGCGCCTCTTGGTGGTGTTTCGTGCCCAAAGCTCCCTACATGCCCTTCACCGCGCCCCATAACGTACGGTCTTATGGGTAGTTGAGGTTAAAAATAAGATTTGAAGATAAACATTGAGATTACAATGCCGAATTACGCGAAGTATAAGGAGTGCCCATTAATGTCAATTCTCTTATAATATCACAATATATAAACAAATAAAATAAACTAACAACTGGATCAAAGATTGTTTCTTTCTTTCATTATTTCCTTTGTCATGAATTGTTTCATTTTGGGACCTTCAAATCACCCACCATCGAACATAGATTTCGGCTTTAAAGAACTCAGGAACATCAATCTGTAAAAGACTATTTATGTAAAAGATTCTCGTAAAGTTATTAATCAGAAAAAATTCAAACAACTTCTTTATTTATAGGTTTATTGGATTTTAATAATCCCTATATGATGATATTGGCCGATAATAATCCATATGCATTTTATCGCCACCGTTTGTCTCAAATTTAAAAAAGTTGGTCCCCAATGGTCACTCGTTAAAAAGGACTTAACGTCATTATACTTTTTTCCGAATTTTAATATAATGTTTTTGGACTTTTGATCAGAAGGAGAATACGAGTCGACTACTGTAAAACTTAGTTCGAAACGGTGTTTCAAAACGATGAAACAATATTTCAATTCGGGTATTTGAACTCACAATTAACAAAAATCAAGCCGTTTGGATCAACATTTCAAGCTAAGTTTTACACTAATCGGCATGTATTCTCCTTCCGATCAAAAACCCTATAACATTAGTTTGGAATTCGGAAAAAAGTATAGCGACGTTAGCCCTTATTAACGAGGGACCATTGGAGGCCAACTTTTTTAAAATTGGAACCGCTAGTGGCTATAAAATGAATATAGATTATTATCGTCCAATACAATTTAATAAGGATTTTTAAAATTCACTAAACCTTATTTATATAACTTTATTTTAATACCAAAATAAATAGGAAAGATTCAACTAAACACGTTATGATAATGAGAATATATATCATGATATTCCTTAGTTTGGGAATTACAAGGTGAATTGTTTGTTCCTGTTTGGTCATAATCCTAGGCACAAAGTAAACATTGGTCAACTTGTTGATCAGTTTTGGTTCTGCAAATAACTATTTAAAAATGAAAAAAAAAAACAGCAATACTCTAACCCTTGTTAATTTACATAACCTCATTATTCCTATTAATATTAAAATGCTTCATGTACTTGTATCAGGTTTGGTGGAAAAAAGGTCAAACATGACCTTTAATATTTAAATGTTCTTGATTTTAGTAAATGGTAATCTTTATATGTAAGAATATTCTTTCAAAAACATAACTATAAAATTAAATTAAATGCTATATAGTTTAATGCAAGAGTAATTTTTTTTTAATTTGGTATGTAATTTGCATTCCATTGCCTTTTTACTCCAAGATGAAAGTTTTGTATGAATGAACCTCTAACATTTAAATTTAATTAGGTTTGTACTCGCCGCGATGCGGCGTTACATTAACATGCATTTGGTTGGTAGAAGTTTGTTATGATCGCGGCAATACATTAACATGCATTTGGTTGCTAGAAGTTCGTTATGATATTGACATTAAACTGAAAATAATAATCTGTCAACGTAGAAAAGAGTAGTGACACTCGTATAACTTATAATATAAAAAGTTAGCATATTAAAGAAATAACAAATTCAACTTATGATTAAAGCGACATGGATTTAGTTGGTATCGGTTAACTTCGTTACACTGAACCTAAAGGATTAAATTAGTAAACGTCCAGTATACTCGTATAACTTATAATACAAAAAAATAACTCATTTAAAATGATGTTTATTGTGTCTGTGAAACTCGCATGTTACAACGGCAAGCCAACGTGAATTGGATCGATTTCGGTAAGATTCGTTACGACATAGGAACTAAAAAAAATCGGTCGGTACCGGGTGTTACGACGGCGAGTAGACGCGAATTGGGCCGGTTTCGGTTACGTTCGCTACAATACCGAACTAAAAAATAATCAAAATATTATATGACGTGCCACAAGCTGGTGCCGCACGTGGACCAATGATTTTGTTACAGTTGGAAAACAGAATAAAAAACAATGGTCGGTAAAACTCAGGCAATACGGCAGAGAGTCGATGTGAATTGGTTGGATTCGGTTACGTTCGTTACTATATTGAAACAAAAATAAAAATAATATAAAAAAGCTGGATGGTGTGTTAGAAACTGGTGCCACCACGTGGATCAATTACAGTTTGCGACACCAAACTTCTCAAATATTATATATAATAATTACAATTTTACTCATTAGACCAAATTTATCCATTATCACAATTAAGATAATAGATGAGGTTAACTTAAGGACCAAAACGTAAACAAAATAAAATGACAGGGACTAAAAGCATAACCACACTCACTAAAAGCGTAATTTACGTTTATGTTAAAACAATTAATGCTAAACGATTAATTGTATAGTTTATGTGTATCGTTGGATATTAAATGCAATGCCTATAGTTGTTTAGACAAACCCTACATTAATATAGCCCCAAGATATATGTTAAGCGAATAGTGTCTATACTCTATAGTTTCTCATAGAGTCATAGCTACCATTATAATGTATCCATTGGTGGTCATTAGATTCCTAAACATAGCCCATGAGGCGTGTCTATGAAAACCTAGACATAAATCAATTAACATAACCACACTCGAATTACTTCACATGTTTTGTGAGCAACAAGAACTGAGATATTTGTGAGCAAACAGATTAATTTAACTTGTTCAAAGTTGTATCAAACTTTAATATATTTTTTTGAGTTAACATGTATGACCCGTTCAATAGACATGTTATCATGATTTTTTCTAAAATTAAATGGGTCGTCCAGTTAACTCATTTAATATATAATAACTAAACAAGGAAAACAATACATCTTTTGTGAAACGATCAATTTGCAACATCTAATATACTAATACATAGTATATGATGATCATAGAGAGACCGAGAGAATGTAGAATGGAAGAAATCATTCTTATTGAATTGTTGACGTGTGTCTAATACCTAATACAAAAGTTACTATTTATATAACTAGAAACATACTATTAGCGGGAGCAAGTACGATAATCATCGTCAGCATCATTATCGAATTTGTGTTCATCGTGTTTGAATGTGTGTGTGTTCGTATAGTAGTGCACAATACAAATGGATGTTCTTTTATAATAATATCTTGATAAAAATCATCGTACACATACACTTGACATATGCGGTGGGTAAATGACGGTTGAAACCGAAACCATTGCACCATTGTTTCTCTGTTTCTTGTTTGATTCTTGATCTTTTTGATTTTCGGAAATTTTCGCAATCGAAATCAATAAATCTGCTTTCTTTCGCTAATGATTTGTCACACCCCGACATAGGGCCTAGGCGTGTGACCACAAGTTGGTACTTGTTTTGTAAATATATAAGAGTTATGGGTTAATTTTAGCGGAAGACTTTAGATTTGAATAATATTAATTTACATTGAAAATTTACTTGGGAATTAAATACCCAAGTATTCGGTTTACAACATATGTGTTCATAATACAAGGATTTAGTTTATCAAAAGTGGAGCCATCTCGTAACGCGCTTCTATCTTCATAACACTCCAATCATTGCTATTGCTATTTGTGCTTAATTACCTGCAATGGGTTGGAAAAATACGTCAACTATATGCTGGTGAATACGTATGACTCTATGAAACATTTCAATGACATTATAATACAATACAAATATAGTTTTCTCGACAAGCTCAGCGGAAGCATTTCTACTTCCGGTCTATGTACCACTGCCCTACACACACAATTGTTCCCGAACCACGTAGCCCTTAATGGAAACTAGTTATGACCGTTAGCCTGCGGCCACGTAGCCTTTGACTGATTATGCTGAACAGTTATGTTTGGATCCAGACACATGTGTATTCGGTGTGAGTTGATTTTATTATCTACTTCGTATTATAATGTTCTAAAGATCACGTAATCTCATGTAAACATTTGACTGACTCGTTAAGACAAACACTTGTTCATCTTATCGAGTATAAATATGTTTTGACTGATTAAAAAGGTTAACGTATTCACCTGTACCGTCGGTGTTGGAAAACCTTGACTGTGAATGATTGAGAATAATATTTAACCTATACATAAATAGGTTTGTATAAATACCTGAATGGTGTTTTGATTAAGCTATGATTGCTAAACCTAACCTTGAAATCGTTTATCTTTGATTGTGAATGAAAACACTTTGTTTTTATGTGACTTTTGATGTAACATGCTTTGGCTTAATAGGTTATAACACGTTGGTAAGTTTCTCCAGGTAAGTAAACGGGTTACTCAGTTGATTGGGAGTTGTACGAATTACTTTTCCTTAGGCAAGAAACTTACTACTAGTGATACCACCCTTACAGTTACTACATGCCCGTCAAAATATATATTTTGTTAACTTTTACTTTGCTTACGAAGTAACGTTTATGAAAACTCATGTGAATGTTTTATAAAATACTTTCAAGGTTAAAGGGCATAGCCTCGATTGATATCTAAGCTATAACTTAAGAATAACTCCTATGTTAGTATAGATACTTGGAATGATAATACTAAGAAAAACTTGATGGTAGGATTTTAATCTACTCGCTTATATGATTGCTACTTGTTTATAACCTCGTTACTTGCACGAACTTCGAGAAAATTGCACGTCGGCTTACTACGAAAATAGGGCACGCCTTTCTATGTTAAATGTGTGTAAAGGACGGTGAAATTGGGAAGAGAATGGGTTATGCCCGTCACCCCCTTTTATAGGCGAAATCAGAGTCCCATCGCGATCTGCGATGGGTTCCTTTCACTCCCGTCGCGTATCGCGACGCCGCAATATGTGGCCGCGTTACCAGATCGTGACACGTGGCCTGTCATATCATGCCACGTGTTGACACGTGGTTGGACACGTGTCCACGTTACTGAGCCTCATCATCGTGCTACGCGATGATCCCATTGCTTGAGCCATCGCGTATCGCTAAGCAGCCCAAGGCTTGGTTTTTGTGCAAGGTCATAGCGCTACGCGATGGACATATTTCTTGTCCCATCGCGTATTGCGATGGATGAATATTTCAGAATGTTCAATTTTAGTCCCTATACTTTTATAAATTTGTATTTTTGGCTTTATTTATAACGGGTAAGTTACGTGGTGTTACATCTGTTGGGTTTTAACAAGATTACCAAAGTCATATAAACCCATTTATATGAAAAACGCAGTGGAAAAATAAGTTTTAAATCTAGTTAATTAGACGAATATAAAACCAATTTTATATGCAAAACCCAAGCCACGGATCCATACACGAATTTGCATGCTTACCAATATAAACAACCATAGGGTATTCATAGCATACTACCTTCAAGAGTCCAAGAAAATGAAGGATATGATGATATGAAGGGCGAGTCTCCAAGATAGAAGAACCTCAAGCTTGTATACCCTTCAAGCTTCCAACAAACACCTTGATTTTGCTAGGATTTACACTTGGAAAACTCTTCCTTGATATTTCTTTCCTTGGCCGAAATACAGTGAAAAAAACCAGAAAGTTTTCTTGCAACTTGTGTATGTGTGTTAGAGAGTTGGTTGTGAGTTACCAATGCACTATTTAATTCAACCAACCAACCACTATTTGCGTGTCTTGGAATAAATAAAACATTAAGTGAGGAGAGAGAAGGGGAAAAGGTGCAGCCAAAGATTCCTACCAAAATCAAACTCAAGTAATATATTTTATTTATTTAAGTTATAACATAACAAACATGAAAATCCAATATGCATTGCATATTGTTATTTAACCAACTTAAATAACTTCGTATATGCAAAGTGCAAAAGCGGTAGGTTTTGCATATTGTTATTTAACCCATTTAAATAACATCGTATATGAAAAATGCATAATGCAGTAAGTTTTGCATATTGTTATTTAACCCATTTAAATAACATCGTATATGCAAAATGCAAAATCTCTCATACCATAAATTATCCATACAATTTATTTATTACACAAGTGCAAATATTTAGAAATCCAATTTCCAAATATTCTAAGTTTTGATATTTATTTGTTAGATCATATCTTAAATAAATATTGTGGTGTTTGTCTAGCTTGTTATTGGGTATGACCCGACTTGGATCATAACGTACTAGCCACATCAACTCTAATATGTGTCTTGGGCAGACCGATTCCAACAATCTCCCACTTACACAAGATACATGGAAGATTGATGCAAATAGCAAATACCGCCTAACAACGGTTTACTATCCCTAATAAGTATGACGAAGTGCCATTCAATAACATCATCCCCTTCAAGTCCCCGACTTGAAATGATTTAGGTAAATCTATCATTTATCCTTTTGCCACAGATGTCATGTCAAATCCAAAGACACAGAATGATCATTCTTTGTTGATTTAACTTAGCAGGCCTTAGACATCTCACTATCAACGAATAAGAGGGACAAATCCTCTATTGACTACATACGTCTCTCACTATCACCTTGTACTACACTTGAGCTTAGCCTTATGTACTGACATATTTCAGAGCAGCGGAGAACTAAGTCAAAGTATAATAGTCGATGAATATCAAGACCCAATATGTATCTCAGGTTGGAGGATACTATGATGTTCGCCTTTACTCAAATTTACTTATGATCACAAATCGCAAGGATTCCATGCAGTAAAATTGAGGGCGGGTCAGTCCAATATTTATCCCATAAATATCTATGAACCTTGGCAGCAACCCTTGCTATATTCATACCTTATGAATATCTACCAATCCAAGTTCATAATAGTCTTACCTTCACACTTGTTCCCACAAATGTGATCGACTACGAACATTTAGAATAATTAACTTATTCACGGATTTAAACATGCTAAAATGGAACATAACTCAAAAGCATAATCATAAACCATAATCATATGAATGAGTTAGAATAACAATTGTTCCGATATCAAAATACAAAATTTTGATCAAATCCAATCACTAGAATATCGAAGTCCTAAGGCACAAGTATGACCTTCATGCTTCGGCCTTTCAAGGAGCTTCATGAGTGGATCCACAATGTTTTGATCAGTGTGAACTTTGTGAATACATATCTTTCCCTTTTCAACTTCATCCATTATGTAGTTGAATCTCCGCTCAATGTGCCTAGTCTTTTGATGTGCAAGAGGTTCCTTGATTTAAGCAATCGTACCCTCGTTGTCAGAAAAGATTTCTAGAGGGTCCTGAATGGTACGAAGTACCCCTAGATTGGCCACACTTTCTGATCCATGCAGCTTCTTGAGCTGCCAATGAGGCGGCGATGTATTCAGATTCAGTACTGGACAAGGCTACCACATCTTTTTTTGCGCTCTTTGTAGGTTCCCAGCCGGATCTACACGAGATATCTCGTTCTACGAAGGTGCGGAATCCCTACGTAAGACGTTACGAGCGTAGAAGACGATATGATCGAACACACGTTACAATAAACACAAACACGTTGTATTGCAACCGGAAACACGTGATACAATGATCACTGATTACACAAACTCTCTGACTCGTAAACTCGAATCATTGATTAACTTCCAATACTGCCGTAACCTAGCTGATTATAAAGGCGACAACTTCGCCTGGCATGTTCAGGCAAAGTTGTCCCTAACTTCGCTTAGTTCACAAGTTCGCCTGTATCAGCGAACTTGTGAGCTAACTTCGCTTACATACAAAAACACAAATCTAACAAACTCGATTACAGACACTTGACACTGAACTACTGACATCATGTACCAACAGACTCCCCCTTGGCAGTAGCTTCATATCTTTATCTTCAAACACGTGTCTTTTAATCTTCAAAAATCTTGAATCTTCATCTTTAAGCATGAACTCCTTCACGTACACATACCGAAACAACTCTTTGATATTTCTTCGCTTCGTCTTTCTAAGCAGGAATATAAAATATCTTCTTCTCATTCAGCACATGCAGATCAGCTTGAGACAAGTTCACTAGATGCATCGGATCATATACTCTCAGCAGCTCTTGTTCATCTTCGTCTTCCATTACTGCTTCAGCTGTCTCACAATCTACATACCACCACTTCAGATTCTTCAGCACATCCTTGGGCATCTGTTTTATCGGCACTTCTTTCAAACACCGGATCGGCTTATACTTCATAATCATCCAAGGCTTGCCATCTGCTCTCAATCCTCTATCTTTGTCTTCGATAAGTTTTCCCTTTTGTGGTTTCAACAGCTCGAACTTCTTTTCCTTTATACTCTCCTTCCATACTATCTTCCCGATGACTCTAGCCATATTATCATCACTTCGATTTATCAATCCCAATCTGGCTAAGTCTTTCACTTCACACTCAGGCAATGTATTCAACGATCTCAGCAGCCTTTTGAAGTACTGAAGGGGAGGGGGGAAACG
>NW_027501563.1:0-46217 GCF_021521415.1 Bidens hawaiensis | reverse complement strand
GATCTATCTTCGAATAATAACTGGATCCCTGCAACTGGTCAAATAAGTCGTCAATCCTCGGTAAGGGGTACCGATTCTTGACTGTTAGCTTGTTCAGCTCCCTGTAGTCAATACACATTCTGAACGAACCATCCTTCTTCTTAACAAACAGTACTGGAGCTCCCCAAGGTGAAAAGCTTGGGCGTATGAAACCCTTATCCAATAGTTCCTGTAACTGATTGGATAGCTCTTGCATCTCAGATGGAGCTAATCGATAAGGCGCTCGAGCTACTGGCGCAGCTCCTGGGACCAAATCAATACGAAACTCGACTTGTCGCGGCGGCGGTAATCCGGGCAAATCTTCAGGAAAAACTTCTGGAAATTCGCGCACTACTGGTAAGTCTTCAATTCTTCGCTCGTCTCCTTTCTTCTCTACGACATGCGCCAGGAAGGCGTAGCACCCTTTCCTTAGGCACTTTCGCGCCTTTAGGCACGAAATCAGTTTCGTCGCAACTCCCCTTCTTTCCCCTTGAATTACCAAGGTTTCTCCGTTCAACAGTGGAATCCGAACCTGCTTCTCATGGCAAATAACTTCCGCGCGGTTCTCGACTAACCAATCCATACCTACCACAATGTCAAAACTTCCCAAGTCTATTGGCAACAAGTTAATATTGAACCCGTGACCTCCCATGACTATTACACATTGTTCAGTTCTTTCGTTCGCGCATAACTGCCTGCCATTGGCTAGTTCTATAGTATAAGGCGTGTCTAGCCTACTGGTTGCTAGGCCTAGGGAGTCTTTAAACTCAGCGGATATAAAACTTAGGTCAGCGCCAGTATCAAATAAGACAGATGCAAAATGTCCGTTAAGCAAAAACGTACCGGTTACCACATTCGGCTCTTCTTTAGCTTCGCCTGCGCCGATCACAAAAGCTCTCCCGCGAGCTTGGTTTCCCCTTTGCGGGCAATCCCGACTGAAATGCCCTGGCTTTCCGCATGCGTAGCAGTTGTCATTGGCTCCAGCTTCTTTAGCACGGCAATTCACCGTCTTGTGTCCTGGCCTGTTACATTTGGCGCACGTGACGCTCGCGCATTCACCCTCGTGGTGAAACTTGCATTTGTTGCACCATGGGTAAGGGCCACTGTATCCTTTCCTTGATGGCTCCGCGGCTTGGATCGCGTAAATCCTTGCGCTTTCCTGCTTCTTGAACGGTGGCTGCTTGGAGTCGGACCCTCGGTGGTGAGAGTTCCATTTCCTCTTGGGATCAGAGGTTCGCTGCTCGATTCCGCGCGTAGTTAACATACCCGCACGGACCGTATCCCTTGTAAGGGTGATGGCCCGCGCTACCGCCTCATCAAAGGTTGGAGGCGCTGCGGCGTTGAGCGGAACCCTAACAACAGGAGGTAACCCAAAGATATACCTCTCGATCTTCTTTTCCTCCGTGTTTGCCATATCTGGCACCAACTGGCAAAGCTCATTGAACCGGTTGTTGTAGGCGTCGATATCCGTTCCTACCATGGCGTGGTTCCAGAATTCCTGTTGTAGACTCTGGATTTCTGCGCTGAGAGCAGAACTTTCTCATCATCATTTCCTTCAGTTCCTCCCGGGTCTTGTGGAGGGCAACTTCTCGCCCCAAAGTTTTCGTTTGAAGCTTCCACCAAGACGAAGCTGCCTCTTGGAACATGCAGGTCGCGTAAAGGACCTTCTGGTTCTCACTACATCCGCTAATGGAGAGGACTGTCTCCATCTTGTCAATCCAGTTGTAGAGCCCAATGGCCCCTTCGGTTCCCTTGAATGGCCAAGGCTTACAGGCCACGAATGTCTTATAGGAGCATCCTTTGTCCAAGGCTCCTGATTCGGGTTCTGGGGTCTCGTTCTGACGACCCTGACTTGATTCGGCCTTGCTGGCCTCATGTGTCGCAATTGCTTGCGCGATTATTTCCGCGAGTTCCTCGGGTGTCATGGTAATTCCCTTGGCTTTAGTTGGAGGCATTCTCGCTTTAAAAGAGAATGGAAATATATCAAACTTAGCGCATGTACTCTGGGTACATTATGTTATCATTATTTACTAGACAGTGTGACCCGTGTTCCTAAGTGTGTGTATAGTTTCTTTTGAAAATATTTTCTTTGAAAAAATATTTCATGCGATTCCCCAACGGTTATAGTCTAGGTTAAAACTTCTTTTCCTAGTTCGCTATAACCTGTGCTCTGATACCAATCTGTCACACCCGGCCCTGAGCGGCGGAAACAGCCGGGCGCGCGCGAGTGGGGATTGATAATTAAGCACGGGCCATTGCAAACATTCAAAGATTTTCATTGCGCATGAAATGTTTAATACAAATACATTACATTGTTTAAAAATTACATAAAAACATCCAAGTATAAAAACTGTTGAAGATTTCCACGCCATATCCCCTTGCGCGGCGGGTACAACCACGCGCATCGAAGGGATAGAACTAAAATCTTCCAAAAAGCTAGTTTTAGATGTTCAGCGTGAGGTGCTCTAAGTGTGACTCCATGCGCTACCTAGTTATCTCCTGAAAGACACGTAAAAATATTTGAATCAGTATAAACTGAGTGAGTTCACAAGTTTTAGTAACTTGATAAATCGTATTGCATCATAATCTCGATACAAATCCTTCTGAAACATAATTCTGATAGCATTATTAAACACATGCTTGGTAAAACATAGAACTATCAACATATTCTGATAAACTCGTTGCGCGGTTTACGCTGCGAACATTTCTGGGAACTGTGCTCGTCTGTGTAAGTGGCGCTGCCACTACGAGCTAAAATAATGTAATGCCGTCCCGCGGGTTACGCGCGGACACTTCTGGAAAACTGTGCTCGTCTGAGTAAGTGGCGCTGCCACTACGAGCGAATAATACTGTAATACCGTCCCGCGGGTTACGCTGCGGACGTTGTGCCGGAAAACAAGGCGCTCGTCTGCGTAAGAGGAGCGACCTCTACGAGCGGGCTCAAACCCATAGTACTGCCCCATGACCATACTAGGCACTCGTCTGTGTAAGAGGTGCGACCCCTACGAGTGGGCGGATCAAACCAGCAGTCCCTACCCTTAGAGTTCCAATGGTAGAGTGATCACTTACTCGAATCTGGTGCACTAACATTGAAATACCATAGATAACTGTTCGCATTGCTCATCATGAAACATAACTTAAACACGTAATCGTTTGCATAGCTTGTAAGTATACCATGATAAAACATTATTTAAGTACGTGTCCCTCGCCCCGAAAGTAGTTTAAAAACAGTGAAAACAGTGAAAATAGGGGCTGTGAGACTCACCTGTGGTTCTTGTTAAGGGATTTAGTCGAGATTCGGGTTTTCTTGGTGTGGTCTTTGAATTTGAAGGTCTAGTAACTGGAACGGAATCGAAAATAATGGATGCTTGGGAGATGATTAGTGCAAGTTTGCAGTTCTTTGAAGTGTGTTTTGAGTGATGATTTAGGTTACATATTTATAGGCAAACTCAAGGGAACACAGTCCCTTGCTTTAGGGGATTGAAATCTTTTCATATCTAAATGTAATGATGATAAAGTATGGAAGCTTTTATTATTTAAGAGTGGAGTGGTGGATAAAAGATTTGATTTGATTTGGACAGAACATGCAGGTCTGGGGTTGGTGAGAATAGGGTGGCTGACAGTTGACTTTTCATGTTACAGTGTGCTTTTTCAGGTACTTTTGTCAGTGTACAGTAAAAAGTGGAAAATCTCTGAAACACGCTACTGTTTCCTTTCGGGCGGGAGTAATCTCCTTATAACTGGAGAATAGACTAAGTGTTCTGCGCGTATAACTTTGTGCGCATAGCTTTCTGCGTGTAGGACATTTCTTTGCTGCGGGTAGATACGTAACCTTCTCGCAGTTAGGGACATTTGAGTTTCATTTGTAGATTCTCCAGGTGGTCTTGGTATTTCAACATAGTGATCAGTCATGTTGAAGTCAATTCCATCTTGGAGCTTCAGACAAACTAGCTCTCAACGTTCCCGCCATGCGGGTAGGTTAGTTCCCCTCCCGCACGCGCATAAATGGTTTTGGGATGCACCCGCCTTAGCCTCATGCGTGACGGTCAACCCATTTAGACAACATAAAACATAAGGCCAAAACGTTCACGCATGGCGCATATAACATATGCTCACGCTGGTTCTTAACATGGTGCGCTCGCGCAGGTTGCACATAACAACTGCACGCGCTGACTAACATGGCGCGCTCGCGCAGGGCGCACATAACAAATGCACGCGCTGACTAACATGGCGCGCTCGCGCAGGGCGCACATAACATGCACGCGCTGACTAACATGGCGCGCTCGCGCAGGGCGCACATAACAAATGCACGCGCTGACTAACATGGCGCGCTCGCGCAGGGCGCACATAACAAATGCACGCGCTTAATATTTACAATTACCTAATTATTAGGTTGATTACTTGGCTTATGGGTTTGGGAATTTACCGGTTGTCACATTTCCAAATTCAAACTGATACCAAACCAAATACATACCACACTAAAACACATAAATATCTCATCAAAAACTCAACCAAAATCCACAAATAACTAGTCTAAACACTTATCTACTCAATCCGAACACAATTAAACTAATCCGAACCTTAAAATCAACTCCAAACACAATCAATTTTGACCAAAATCACTCAAATCAACACTCGTTTACCGCCAATACACTTAATCCTTCAATTCACTTGAATGACACCAAACTAATACAATTAAACTTCCACAAATGATCATACAATTACGAACAATATGAACATCAAATTGATATCATTTATCACGTTTCCAGTGTATAATTGATCAATTTACAGTACGTACAGTTCTGAATTCAACTTCAATACACTTAACAATCAATTACTACGTCAACTGATTCGTAAACTCTTCCTAATCGCTAATCAATCAGACACAAGCTCTTATACCACTTGTGAAACAGGTGTACGATTGATTACGACATCAATACTATTACGGATCTAGTCTTCGATATGATTTACGATTAGTAATATGTTACTATGTGCACTGTGTGTGTTGAGAGGTAAAGCGGACAGCATAATTCCAAATACACCCTAAAACTAAACATATTGGAATATAACATCATTTCATATGGTAATGTGATAAGAAAAGGTTGATTATGTTGGAAAAGGTCGACCACTTGATAATTTGGTTGATCTTTATACTAAAGCTTTTGATCGAATCTAACCCTCAAAATCCATTACAATCCTTTTAAAAAGAGTGTCCTTTTTAGTCATTTTGGTTTTCTGCAACACATAACCTAATCCAAACATTTTTTTTAAATTCATAAGTTAATTTTGTTGATCTTTATACTACAGATTTTGATCGAACTCGGTTTTCAAAATTAATTCGGCTAAATGGTATGGTAAATCCTGAGTAATTGTTTTTTTAAACGATTAAATAAACAAAATGGTTAAGTTGTTTTTTCTAAGTCTCTAGGGAAATTATATGAATCTTCCTGTGAACAATGAGATCAATATATGTAACGTACTGTAGCATAAACGTATAGATTCTGTAATCTATGTGACGGTAGGCTCGACCCTTTAGAATTTATGGTCGGTTTGACTGTTGACTTGTTTGAAATTAATGAATTTGTTCTATGTGGGACACATCTTAGGGTCTTGTAAATATAATTAAGTCTTGCATAAGGACCGGCATGAAAGGTAGAGTCATACTCAAGTCCCATGTCACTTGACCACAACTTATAAAAACCTACTTTTTGTATACGTACTACATATATATATATATATATATATATATATATATATATATATATTAATATATCTTATGTATACTTATTTATTCTCACGAAGCTTCTTACTATGTTGTGCGGTGTCGCAGACCTGAATGTTGATGTTAGTGGAAGATAGTTTTGCTCAGCACTATGTTGCGCGGTGCCGCATACCTGAATCTTGAAATAGTTTGTAAATTGTTCAACATGGTGGATTTTTTTATATAAAAAAGGGGGATCAAAGTATCAAAATCAAAGGCACATGCTTAAGTGTTTAAAAGCAAAATGTTGAATAATATAAAAGCCAAAAGTCCAAAAGCAAAGAACACAAGCAATAGTTATGTAAAGTGCATATTTAAACCAAAATGAAGGAAACTATTGTCGGTCAATCTTGCTTGTAAGGACCACTTTAGAGTTAGTAGATTGTATATTGAGTCAAAACTAATTTTGATCATGTGGCAAAAGATTTAAGTTGAGTTGGGGTGACTTGGTCCAGTAAAACAGTAATGGAACTCAGGGAAGTGGTTTCTAAGATTTTGAGTGTGGATCCCACTAGCTTATACGAACCTAAACTATGTTCGGTCGCATCCCTCTAAGTAAGTATTACGGGCATGGTTTAAGTGGTCAACAATACCAACAATGGACCAGAACTTACAAATTATGGGTATGCCGATAAGTATTCTTTGGTTGAACCTAGAACGTTTGATCCATATAAGAGGCATTAAAGATTCGTGGTTTTATTTTGAGTTTTTAACTTTTTTTATTTAAAATTTTATTTAATCCGGATTTAACATTAAAACTTGATTTTATATAAAAAAAGTTGGTTAATTTTTCTAATAAGAATTGGTTTTGGTTGTTCATAACTTCGTCGAACCATTAGGCAAAGTAATCATTAACTTCGCATGCAGGTCTGTTCGGTTGTAAAAGTGAGTTTAAATGGAATTTTTTTCATTTCGTCTACCAAATTTTCCATGCGTGGCTTGATAGAAATGTCTTCTGGCTAAATGCATTCTCCGTAGTTCATATGCATGTTTGCATGCACGTGACAGCACCAGACCATGCTTCATTCCAAACAAACCTAACATGAAGGTGTGGCTGGTAATTAATTTTACATTTTCAGGTATGTAAAGGGTTAGTGTGAACATATCGGTTGTTTTAAATGTGTTTCTAATAGTCGGGTAAGGTTCAAGATGCTAGTTTGTGACTAGTTTATGTGGTTTTGGTTTTACTCCAGCAAGCGTGACATGTATTTTTCAAGGGAGAAGCTTGTGTTTGTTTGTGTTATATGGAAATGGTTGGATTTGTTGGGTTTGCATTTTCTAGTGTTTATTACACGTTGTATGAATTGGGTGTTGATCCCGAGGAATAGTTGAAGAGACCAGGTTCAACTTCTTTAGGCGAAGTTACTTCAACTTCTCCTGACGCCTTAACTTCTTTCAGATACTATGCATACGGCAACTAGGTCAAAGTTGGTCAACACTTGTTAAACCCTCCCGGCGAACTTACACGAACATTCAATATTTTTCAACTTTTGTAAACGGACTTTTCGTTCATGTCATACAGTGTAAGAACGTTTTACGAAGACAACTATATAACTCTATACTCTAACGTTGGATCGTTTGTGAGTTATGGACAAAAATAGGTTTTCAACCTAAACCAAGTTAAAATCGATATCTAGAACAAGTTGTTACATAATTTGATTTCATATATGTGTTCATAGATACTTATATTGTTTGAGATGATCTACAATTTCGTTTAAATCTGCATATATCGTGATTCTGATTCTTCTGGTGAACAACCGCTATTAACGACGAAGTTGTTCATTAGGTGAAGTTAAGATGATTAACTTTGCTTGCTAACTTCGCCTAAGCTGGTAACCAGCAAAGTTAACAGCAGTTTTTTTTTATAATGTTCTCCTACATCCATCATCTTTACACTAAATCCCCCCGCGAAGCACAGGGAATCCGACTAGTTTTATAAGAGATAACTGGTATGGTATTTATAGCAATGGCACTACTCTATAATACCTTTACAAACAACGGTAAAGTTAAAATACAAAGGGAAACAAAAATGAGAAGTGTGAGAATGATATATGACACACAAAAAACCCCTTAAAAATAAATTCAAAAAACTAATAAAAAATCATAACTCAAAATATAAATAAAAAATGAAAGAATTTTAAAAACAAAAATGTTTCCGCCATCATTCCCATTAAAAAAAATAATAAAAAACAATTGACGAAAATACACAATGCCGAGATCAAAGACACAAAGACGGAAATGAACAAAAAACATAATTATAACTAAAAAAGACACAATATATCACAAAAATACTTTTTGGGAAGCCCGTCCCACCGTGCTCACGGCCCGGCTGGCCTGCCAACAAATTCGCTCATGATCAAGTTACAACCTAAAATCTATGACCATATTATATTTATAACACAATGCCGAACAAAATATAGCACAGTGTTAAGTAATATAACACAATATAAAGAATAAAAAGACACAATGGCAAAAAAAGACACAATCAATGACGAATATAAACCCAAAACACAATGATAAACAAGAAAGACACAATGATCATTTTCAACTCACCATTGTGTTTTTCTTTTTTTAGAGCGAGAAAGACGGTGGAAACATTTTTGTGTTTTTAGCTTTTTGGAAACACAAAAATGTTTTTACATTTTTGTGGAAACATTGTGTTTATTCCCATTAAAAAAATAATAAAAAACAATTGACGAAAATACACAATGCCGAGATCAAAGACACAAAGACGGAAATGAACAAAAAACATAATTATAACTAAAAAAGACACAATATATCACAAAAATACTTTTTGGGAAGCCCGTCCCCACCGTGCTCACGGCCCAGCTGGCCTGCCAACAAATTCGCTCATGATCAAGTTACAACCTAAAATCTATGACCATATTATATTTATAACACAATGCCGAACAAAATATAGCACAGTGTTAAGTAATATAACACAATATAAAGAATAAAAAGACACAATGGCAAAAAAAGACACAATCAATGACGAAAATAAACCCAAAACACAATGATCATTTTCAACTCACCATTGTGTTTTTCTTTTTTAGAGCGAGAAAGACGGTGGAAACATTTTTGTGTTTTTACCTTTTTGGAAACACAAAAATGTTTTTACATTTTTGTGGAAACATTGTGTTTATTCCCATTAAAAAAATAATAAAAAACAATTGACGAAAATACACAATGCCGAGATCAAAGACACAAAGACGGAAATGAACAAAAAACATAATTATAACTAAAAAAGACACAATATATCACAAAAATACTTTTTGGGAAGCCCGTCCCCACCATGCTCACGGCCCGGATGGCCTGCCAACAAATTCTCTCATGATCAAGTTACAACCTAAAATCTATGACCATATTATATTTATAACACAATGTCAAACAAAATATAGCACAGTGTTAAGTAATATAACACAATATAAAGAATAAAAAGACACAATGGCAAAAAAAAGACACAATCAATGACGAAAATAAACCCAAAACACAATGATAAGCAAGAAAGACACAATGATCATTTTCAACTCACCATTGTGTTTTTCTTTTTCTAGAGCGAGAAAGACGGTGAAAACATTTTTGTGTTTTTACCTTTTTCGTTTTTTATTAAATTTTGAGTTGTGATTTTTTTATTAATTCTTTTTATTGTTTTTGTGAGAGGTGTTTTTAAATGTTTATAAATTCTTCTCATTTTTATCCCCTTTATAGAATAACTTGACTCTTACAAACAAAACATTAGCCAGTTTGTAAACATTAGCCAATCCCAATAATCTCTAGCCTTGATAGCTGCATTGTTAGTTGTTACTACTCAATAATCCCAACAAAAGCAACTTTGTTACTCAATATGAGCATAATAATTTGATCAAAATCCGATTTGGCATCACTAGTTTAACATGGAAACACTAAGATCTGTGAATTACTAATATATATAAAAAGAAAGGTTGGCGACGTTGACATATAATTGGTCCATATGACAATGCTTAATTGGGCCAAAGTTTTTTATATAATTTATGGTTTTTTTTTTGCTTTTATTTTTTAAGTTAGATAATTATATTTCTAATTAGTTTTGTATGGTTTTTATTTATTTTATATTATTTTCGATACCGTGACGAATGTGATAGAAACTGACCTAATTTGTGTAGACTTATCGCATTTTGTTTTAGTTCCAGTACCATAACGAAAACCAACCGAATGTCAATTTTGTTTAGTTTCCGTTTTCGTAACGGACGTGAAAAAAAACGACCGAATTTCAATAGACTCACCACCTCAACATCAGGGATCAACAACGCTAGAGTTTTACCAACTGACGCCACCCCAGTTATCAATCTCAACTTTTATAACTTTTTGGTTTTAGTTCTCGTACAATAACACACGTGACCAAAACCGACCGTATTCACTTCGATTTACCGCCTCAACACTTAGGACCTGTAATGCTTGGGTTTAGCACCGCCCGGATTTACTAACTTGCCCGGTGCAACGCACCGGGCAAAAAACTAGTTATCTATTAAAACAATTTGTGATCACTAGCGTTTCTTTCCAACAAATCTGAGATACACCATACAATGGACAAAATTATCATCATATAAAATTTTCAAAAGGTCATTTAAAATAGTTTGTGAAATCCTATTAGCATAAAAACAATGTTAAATAAAAGTTATGGAACACATAAATCCATGTTTATTTTAGCATAATAAAGCATTACAAACACATAAAAATATATGTTGCGAATAAAACTTAGTTTTCTTCGAGTACAATATTATTTGAATAGACAACAGGACCTAGGATTCAAGGATAAACTTCAATTACAGATTGATAGGCTAGAATATGTTTTATATCATAACGAGTGAATCCGGCCTCCTGAAACAAGTAGGACCATTCTTTGGAGGTCCTTTCTTTGCCTTTACTCGTATGAGCCATCATGACCATATCAAGCATCAATCCCACACCTTTAAACCCATGATCTTCTTCCCGCCCTACAACTGCATCTACAACAATCAACTTCCCTGTATCTGAAGGAATAGCCTCCCGACATATTCTTAGTATGGTTATGCAATCATTGTCTGCCCAACAATGAAATATTTTCTACAACCATAAAAAAAAAGACTATATAAATTATGATTACCTACCCGATTTGCTACTTGATCCTACTAAAAATAAAGTTGATATCGAACAATTTAAATTATACCAAACTAAATAGGATGTGTGTGAGTTTGTTTTGTTTCAATTGTGATTTTGTGTTCTCATAATAAAATTTGGTTTATGAAGAAACACTAAGTGAACCCACGGGCAGATTATAGATAAACTGGGAGTTAAGTAATGTTTCCCACGAGGATGAGGTCCAGCAGAGAAGGTTGTTCTTCTGGAGACCTGCAAAACAGACACCGTAAGCTCGTCACTGAGAAGGGGGGGTTCCTCCTTGTGACCACCCTCCGGCGTGAGAATCAGACTAGATTGCTCTGAATATAAGTGTATATTAAGAGATTGCTAGATAAGATTGAGATATCAGATCATATGCTTACCATTCCAAGGTGTTGGAGTATTTATAGCCGAAGGTAGGTTTCCTAGAAGGTACAGCCGGCTGAATAGTAATCATGTTCCACCAACAGTGGACTACGCACAGGCCATACTGGTTGGTGGATAGGCTACGGCCAACAGTAAAGGTCGGCTGTACACTGTTCCTTTACTGCCGGCTACGCACTGTTCCACCAACTGTAGGCTGCGCACGTCCCATCGTAAGGGTTGGTGAGTAGGCAGCGGCTAATAGTGACAAACAGTACTAGAGGGTGCTCCTCCTCGTATTGTTGTCGGTGAGCTGTCACCCTGTGATTGGTTCATGGGCTGCTCTGGTCAAATTGTCTGTTCCGCCCATACCTTAGTAGGTATAGTACGAAAGACCTTCCAGAAGCATACGGACTGGCTCATTTAGGCGGGAGTATTCCCGCCTTGCTCATTCCTTCATGTGACTACTGAAGTGGCTAATGCCTTGTGCGTGTAGCCTTGCTGTTAGTGCGGGTAGCCTTCCCTGATGGCTTGTATCCGCAGCTGCGGGAACAGGCGGGGTACTTCACCATTGGGAGGCTTTCCCTGCGGGTACAGCTGGCGTACTGCGCGTAAGGTTCTTTGAGCATGGTGGGTCCTGCTGGAGCAGTTGGTCATTGCGCAGACGTCCCTGTTCAAGGTGAGTCTTGCGGGTCCAACTGGGCTCTGCTGGGACCTACCTCTTCAAGTCCCCCCAGTCCAATGTTCTTCTCATGAATTATTAATAAGTGAGGTGAACTTTTGGACTTAGCAAGGGGTTTTGAAAAGGGTTTAGTTTTTAGGTTTTCCGTGGTGATTCTTCCCGCGGTTTTCCTGATGTCACGCAGAAATTCCCGACTTTTCTGCTTGATCTTTGGGTGTGAAGCGGGTAGGTTTGTAACCTCCTCGCACGTCAGGAGCGTTGAGTCCCACTTGTGTGGATTCTCCATGGGGTCTTGGTAGTTTTCAACATAGTGATCAATTATGCTAAAACCACCGATTCCATCTTGGAGTTTCAAACAATATAGTTCTCGACGTTCCCGTCATGCGGGGATGTTATTCCCGTTTCCGCAAGCATGGCCCAGAAAATCCTTCTTGGTTTGAATTCCCTGCAGAGTGCTAAGTATGTGAAGGGTTTTGCCTTGACACTGTACCCGCACTCGTCTTACGGTTACTTTACTTCCAAGGTATTCCTGGCGTCAATTCCCTGCGGGTGCTAAGTATGTGAAGGGTTTTGCCTTAACACTGTACCCGCATCCGTCTGACGGTTACTTGGTTGCCAAGTTATTCTTGGCTTCAATTCCCTGCGGGTGCTAGGTATGTGAAGGGTTTTGCCTTAACACTGTACCCGCATCCGTCTTACGGTTACTTGGTTGCCAAGGTGAGGGGTATTTTCCCGCTTACTTTTGAATCTTTTTGAATTTTGAATTTTGAAATTCGAAGAGTTGGTGAAAGGATAAGAACAGTCCAAACCTCTGAAACGTCGTGCGACGGTTTCTTCTGACTGTGTCAGGACGTGCAGGAAGTTATGGTGACGTGACAGTATATGGTCATTCCAGACGCTTTTTCAGGCGCGTGGGCGCGATTTTTCGGGCGCGTGGCCGCGAAATTAATGGTATGCGTCCTGTCAACAGCTGTTGCCAGCTTGCTTTTTGCCACGTGTCATAGTTTCATTGCACCTTCGTTTTCTCTCTCTTCCGCATTAATTTCATCGCATTAATTGCGATTAGTATATAAAGGGGGAGAGGGTTCTTTGTAATCCATACTTTCACAATTCTCTTCTTTTTCTTTGCAATTTCCGGCGAATACTAACCTTTTCAGGCAAGCATTCTCCCGAAATCGTTTTCTTCTTCTTTTACAAGATGTCTCGTGATCTCGAATCAACGGCTGATGATAAGAGTACTGCTGGCGAGTGCCAGTGTGCTCTGCCTGGCGACCTGTATCGGTACGTCGTCAGGAAGTTCATGCTCGAGTCTCTCGAGCCTGAGTTTCCTGAACCCCATCAGACCGTGTACGATGCCCCCAGAGGCAAGGTCGGGGTTTATGCTGCATTCTTTGTTTATGGGAATCTTAGGTTCCCATTGACAAAGTTTGTTTACCGTGTCCTTGAGAGGCACGGTGTTCATTTGACCGAGTTGCACCCCATGGCGATCGCCAAGATTCGCCACTTCGAGTGGGTATGCCGGATTTTGGGCATCGAGCCCTATGTTGACCGCCTGATGACCTTCTACACTTGGAGGTGCATCCAGGGGTGGTACACGTTGATAACCCGGATAAAGGGTTTGAAGATTTGCGCAACCGAGCGCAGTCTTCGCGCGTGGAAGCGGGAGTTCTTCTACATCTCCGCTCGCGCCATCCCCCTTGCCATGAAATTCAAGAACGGGCAAGCCCTTCCTAGCCTTCACGCCTCCAACTACGAGGAGGCGGAATGGTTTTCGAAGATTTCCCGGGTCCAATCTCCGGTTTACCGGTTTGCGGAGTCCGGGATGGTGATGCTGGGGATGAGCCGGGTGTGGAAGGAGGCTGATGCGCGCAAGATTCCGATCGTCCTCGAATACGGTTCGAACTCTGTTCCTTACGGTATGCCTTTTTTCCTTTTGTTGATTTTGAATTTCTTCTAACTTCTTTCCTGTTTATTTCAGAGGGGAACGACTTGCAGTCGCTCCTGAACCCGCGGGAGGCTGACGGTCCCGCACGGATGGGTACTCGCGCTCTAGATGAGAACGAGTTGCCCATCCTAGAACAAACGGCGGATCGGTTCGTGGAGGTCTATCCGCTAGGCCATGAGATCCTTAGCGCCCGTCGGCCAGGTAAGGCGCTATTCGACCCTCGACCCCTCAATGTTGAAACCTCTGCTGGAATTCCTTTAATCGTATGCTCTGATGAGGAATCCGCAGATGGTCCTCCGTTGGTGCGGAAGAAGAAGGCTGCCGGCGGGAAGGGGAAGGAGAAGGCCTCCACTGCCGATCCAGCGCCTCGGTCTGATTCGGAGACCGAGAGCGAAGAGGTGGCGGGGAATCCCGGTGGTGATAAGACCACCGCTCCGGAGGTTGTGATTGTCACCTCCGGAGAGCCAAAGAAGACGACGGTGACCGGCGCAAAGAGGCCGGCTCCATCGGGTTCGTCCCCGCCTCTCTGTACCTTTAGGCTCAAGAAAACCCGTAAGTACAAACTTCGTCTTTTTACTTCATAGCTTAATATCATTAACACTTTTCTTCTTTACGCAGGCGTGGATGTTGACGCATTCCAGGGTGGAGCGCAGAGGAGTACCTCTCCGCCAATGACGGTAGGCTTGGTCAGCCTACCTGAGGCGTCGACCCAGGCGCCTTCGCCTGCTTCCGCTGGTTCAGTTGCTCACTCCTTTGAGCCGACTGTTCCAGCTGAGATGACGTCACCGCCGGCTGTGAGTGCTATTTTTACAGCATCCTTCACCGAGCCGGCGGTTACTATTGCTGCGCCGACCGCGGCGGCGACCGCGGCGGCTGCTACCATGCCCCCGCCATCGGCAACGACGGTCGACCCATCAGGTACGCATGGGGCTTCTCGCCAATCTCTGCCACCTTCCCATCTGCCTGACCTCTTGGATGGATTTCCGTTGGGTTCAGGTGATGGGTTCGGCGGCTATCGGCCTGTTATTGACCCTACAGGTGCGTAGGGTTCTTTTGGCCCATTTTATATATATTTTTTCTTTATCATCTTTTCCTAACTGCTTTGTGTTTTTTGCAGTGTCGGATTCCAATGAAGTGTATGTTCCACGATGGAACATTCGCCGAGGAACAACCCTTCGCACCCCTGTGGAGTGCGTGGAATGGGCTCGTCACGCTGCTCCCAGTGGTGCGTTGGGGGAAGCCATGGCTAGCTACCAGGAGGGTAGGCTAAGCAATGAGCTTCGGGTTCTCCTGGCCCGGATGCAGCCGCGTGTCGAGCTGCTTTGTCGTGAAAACGACAAGTTAAAAGCAGCTCGCGTTAAGGAAGTTGCTCAGGCGCGGGCTGTCCGGGAGGAGAACCAAAAACTTGCCGCAGTGGCTGCGGAGAAGGAGAAGGCCTTCAAGGCCCTCGAGGTTGAAGTTCAGGCTCGACTTGAGGCCCGTTCCAAGGCTGCCCAAGCTGTTAATGAACAGCTTCGGCTGGCTAAGGAAACTGCAAGGAACGCAACCGAGAGGGCCACCAAGGCTGAAGCTGTTGCTGAGCCTCTACGCGTGGAGAATGAAGAACTTAAAGCCAAATTAGAGGCTCTCCAGCAGGCTCATGATGCCTTGGCGATGGAAGACGCCAAAAAGCTCCAAGAAATCTTGGACCAGAGGGGGGTGCTTGACCATGCTGAGCGTAAGCTAAAGGGTGTCGAAGAGGCTGCGGCTAAAGAAGTGTTGCTTGCCAACCTTAACAGGAGTGAAGCCAATCGCGCCCGTAACGAAGCTCAAGCTGCCCTCCAAGAAGCTCTGGTTGCCAAGGAATGGCTTCTTCGAGAAGCGTTGTCTCAGGTAAGCTTTTCTTGTCTTTACGCTTTTCTTTGTAAATAGAAAAGGTTTTGACACTTGTATATTTTCTTTTGTAGGTTGTGCATCGGGTCTTCTCAGAGACATCTTACGACGATGCTATGAGCGCAGCCCTCAACGCTTCTCACGAGGATGGGGAAAGGGTCGGCTTCCTGCTTGGTCTAGGGTTCGTTGAGAAAGGCGTCCCGCCTTCCAACTTCCCTTTGTATAATGTGGATACTGAAGCTATTTACGACCAAGCAGTGAACCAGTATGCTGCCTTCCCGCATCCGGTGGTGGAGAAGGTGAATGAAGTTGCTGCTGCTGATGATGGGCTAGCTATCCTTAAGGCTTTCCTTGAACTGCCACGCTCTACTGACGGTGCTGGTCCAAGTGGAAGTGGCCCTGAAGCCTGATCCTGAAGATCCCTTCCCGCTGCTAGGATAGATTTAGTTTGTATAGATTTATTTTCTTGTAGGCGGGTAGTTACCCGGCCATTCTTGTAATGAATATTTATGAAATATAAATCTTTGTGCGGGTAAGACCGCTTCTTTCATTGGATTCCTTGCTTTATAAACGTTATATGACTTGCATACTTTAGTTTAAATTAGCAATTTTCCAAGTGTTTTAGAATAAGTTAACCTTTGAACGTGGTAGATAATAGGTGTGAAGTTTTGCTTCCTCTTTCGTGATTGTGCGGGTAGGACCGTCACTTGCACTTAGTAGGATGGCTAAACTTTACCCATATCTGACCTGCGTGTAGGTTTTCCTCGTCCTTTTTTAGGATAAGTTAACCTTTGAACGTGGTAGATGATAGGTTGAAGTTTTGCTTCCTTGTTCGTGATTGTGCGGGTAAGACCGTCACTTACACTTACAAGGATGGCTAAACTTTACTTACATCTGACCTGCGTGTAGGTTTTCCTTATTTTTAGCGTTGTGTTTATGCGGGTTTTGCCGCCTTCCACACGTAACGACTTACTTCTTCCCCCATTTATGCGGTGAATACCGGCACCAGTGTGGGAAGTTCATAAGTATAAAGGTAAAGTTATCAACACATTGTGAAAGGAGAATCATTTCCATTAGAAGTGGCTCTAGGCCTTTTCTTTACAAGTTTGGAATTGATCTACATATAACATTTGCGTAATTGAGCTCCATTCCATATTCTTGGGATGGGAGTGCCATCGAGCCTTTCGAGCCGGTATGCGCCCTTTCCCAGGACTTCTTTGATAATGTATGGCCCTTCCCAGACCGGGGCCAGCTTTCCTGGGCGTTCTTGGTTCGAAGCCTCGTTGTTACGCAGTATGTAGTCTCCTACATTGAAGTTGCAGAGTTTTACCCGCGTGTTGTAGTACTTTTGCATTTGTCGCTTGTAGTTCTCTTCACGCACTGCGGCTAAGTCTCTGCGTTCCTCGGTCAGCATAAGATCCAACCGTCTTTCCGCATCATTGTCTTCTGGCTGAATCAAGATCCTTGGTGAAGGTAAACCAATTTCGACCGGGACCATGGCTTCCGTGCCATAAGTGAGGCTGAACGGGGTTTCTCCCGTACTGGCCTTCTTCAGCGTTCTGTTTGCCCAAAGGACGTGCGGAAGCTCGTCCACCCAGCCGGATCTGTGTTCCAAGAGTCTTTTCTTGATGCCTTCGACGATGCTCTTATTTGCTCTTTCCACCTCACCATTACCTTGCGGGTGTGCCACTGAGGTAAAGGTGTGGGTGATTTGAAGTTCTTTCAGCCACTGTTGTAGCTTCTTGTCAGCAAAGTTGGTGCCGTTATCGCTCACCAAATTCTGTGGAAGTCCAAAACAACAAATAATAAATTCCCAAATAAATTTTTTGATATGTTTTGCGGTTGTTTGGGCTAAGGGTTTTGCTTCTATCCACTTGGTGAAGTAGTCGATGGCTACCACTAGGAACTGAACATTTCCTGCTGCTGTAGGAAATGGGCCTGTCACATCGATGGCCCACTTCTGAAATGGCCATGAAGAAGTGACTGGAACAAGTTCATTCTTCGGGCGGTGCGTGTTGGGTGCGTAAAGCTGGCAAGACCTGCATTTTCTGATGTATGCCAGTGCATCCGTATGCATCCCCGGCCAAAAGTATCCCGCGTTGTTTAGCTTAGCTACAACAGCGCGGGGACCTGCGTGTACTCCACAGATGCCTTCGTGTACTTCCCTTAGGAGGTAGTCAGCATCTTGGTTGTCCACGCATCTTAAGAGTGGGCCAAGAAAGTTACATCTGTAAAGGATGTCATCGATGAGTTGATAATTCAGTGCTTTACAGCGTAGTTTTCTTGCCTGTGTTTTGGATTCTGGTAGTGTACCTGCCGCAAGGTATTTTATTATTGGTGTCATCCACGTTTCCGTGCCGGTTTGGATGACACAAATTTCCTTGTGCGGGACCGAAGGTGTCTCGAGGAGTTCAATGCGGATATCCTTTCCTAAGTGGGTGAAGGCTAATGATGCAAGCTTGCTTAACGCATCCGCAGATTTGTTTTCACTTCGCTTGACGTGTTTGACTTTGCAGTCATTGAAATCGCGCATAAGGGATTTTGCTTGTGCGAGGTACAGGGCCATTGTATCGTTCACGGCCGTGTACGTCCCGTTGATTTGATTGGCTACTAACATGGAATCCACGTGGGCTTCCAAGTTTTTCACTCCCATCTTACGCGCAATTCTCAGCCCATCCAAGAATGCCTCATACTCGGCTTCGTTATTCGTACTTGGAAAATCCAGTCGAATAGCGTAAGTGTATTCTTGGCCTGCTGGGTTGGTTAGTTTCAGCCCTGCGCCTGAACCCTCGTTATTGGCTGCCCCATCAGTGTAGAGTCGCCAGACATCATTGATGTCTTGTGCTGGAGAGGTTTGAGCCTCTTCCTGGCACTCTTTTTCCCGCGATGCAGGCACTTCTGCAATAAAGTCGGCCAGAACCTGGCCTTTTATGGCTGGTCTTGGCTTATACTTTATCGCGTATTCTCCCAACTCAATTGCCCATTTGGCTAGGCGTCCCGATAACTCGGGTTTGCCTAGAACGTTTGCAAGTTTGAAGTTGGAGAGAATGGTGATTGGGTGACCCTGGAAATATCATCTTAACCTGCGTGAAGCGTGTATAAGTGCTAAGACTAATTTTTCGAGGGTAGAGTACCGGGTTTCTACGTCTGTTAGGATACGGCTGACATAATAGATTGGCATCTGGATGCCTTTTCGCTCTACTAGCAGGACTGCCCCGGTTGCTCTATCTGTTGCGGAAAGGTATAGGATTAACTCCTCTCCCGCTTCTGGTGCTGTGAGTGTTGGGAGTTCGATCAAGCGTGACCGAATCTCCTGAAAAGCTGCTTCCGCTTCTGGTGTCCAGCGGAAGTGCGTTTTCTTTAAACAGTTTCTCAACGTTGACACGAAGGGAAACGACTTATCCGCGTGGTTTGCCAAAAAGCGATTAAGTGCCACTAGTCGTCCGTTCAGTGTCTGAGCCTGTTTGATGGTAGTAGGTGATTCCATTTTGATAATGGCTTCGACCTTTTCAGGGTTCGCTCTGAAGCCATCTTTAGTGACGATGACCCCCAAGAACTTCCCTTCTTCCATTCCAAAGGCACATTTGCTCGGGTTGAGCTTCATGTTTATCTTCCTGAGCGTGTTCAAAGTCTCTTCGATGTCTTTCAACATCGCTTCTGGGTCAGGGCTTTTGATGACCAAGTCATCCATGTAGACTTCCAAGTTCCTCCCAATTTGGGTATGAAACTGGTTGTCCATCAGGCGTTGGTATGTGGACCCGGCATTCTTAAGTCCGAATGGCATCATTTGGTAACAAAATGTGCCATCGGGCGTCCGAAAAGCGGTTTTGTCCTGATCATCAACGGCCATGTGTATTTGATGGTACCCCTTATACGCGTCCAGAAAGCATTTAAGGCGGAACGGTGCCAACGAGTCCACCTTAAGATCAATTTCGGGTAACGGATAACAATCTTTGGGGCATGCTTTGTTCAAGTCCTTGAAATCTATGCACATGCGCCATTGTTTGTTATTCTTCGGTACCATAACGGGATTTGCAACCCAAGTTTGATATCTACTAACGCGTACGATGCCTGCGTCAAGGAGTTCCTTGACTTGGGTTCTACACGCGTTAGTTTGTTCTGGCCCCATTACTCTGCGCTTTTGTACGATCGGCGTAACAGCCGGATCGCATTTGAGCTTATGCTCTGCCTTACTTCGGGGTACACCAGTCATGTCGGCTGGTGTCCACGCGAAGATGTCAGCGTTTTTTTGTAATAAGCGCTTGAGTAAGGTGCGTGTAGGATCAACAATTGTTGGGCCAATGGAGATGGCCTGGTCAGGGTACTTGCCGTTGAAGGCCCATCTTTCTGGTTCGGTGATGGTTGGTTTAGCCATCTTTTGTTTGGGTTTAGATGAGACAGATGCGATGCATACCTGGGGAATGCCGGTGATCATCGCTACACCCTCAGCTGTTGGCCTTCCATCATGCCGTGGACTGAGGATACCACGGCGTTGAATCTTGCCATCCCGTCTCTCCCGAAGAGAATGTCGTATGTGTGGTGTGGCTTCCTCATCACGACAAAGTCCACATCTTCTGTGCGGGAGTGTTTCCCATCTGTAAGAGTGACGGGGAAAGATAGGATACCCAGGGGGGTGTTTGTGCTGCCATCAAACCCTTCCATCGAGGCGCAGATCGTTTCCAGGCGTTCCTTGTCTTCGTCATCTAGCTTGTCGAAGAACTGCCTGTACATCACCGTTGACGAGGCGCCGTTGTCAGCAAGAGTGCGAGAAGTAATGTAGTGCCCCAGCTGGCTTTTGATGACGATAGGGCCTTCTTTGCTGGGTCCTCCTGGCACTCGTGGGAAGCGCACCTCAGCTTCCTTCCACGCACATGGTTCTGGCGTTCGCCTTTTTCTTCCTCTGATGTTACCATGAACCATGTTGATGCTGATGTCCACGGGCTTTCGTCCGTTGCCTCAGTACCGGTTGTCGTTCCTTCCTCCCTTCTTGATTGATGCCACCAGGTGTGACAGTCTTCCATCCTTGACGAATGCTTCAACAATATCCTTCAAGGATGTGCACTCTTCTGTACCATGACCTTTTGTCCCGTGGAAGTCACAGGATTTGCTCTGATCCGCATTAGGTCGCTGTCGGATCATTGGAGGTTTTGGCCATGGTAGCTTTTCAGTGGCAAATATCTCCGTGACGCTTTTGGTGAGTGGCGTCCACCGGTGCTTTTGGCTTGAAGGGTGTGTGTGACTTCTTCCGCCAACAAGAGGGTGGGAGCTGGATGAGGTGTCAAAGTTTACCCTTGACTGCCAGATACCTAGCTTCCTCTTTTTGTTCTGCCGGGCGATCCGAACATTGTTCTCTCTTGTCCTCTGCGTGTAGAGGTGTGTACTCTGGGGAAGATCCCTTCCCAGTTGCTTCTCCGTCTCGGCAAAGCGCTTGGCCGCCGTCATGATGGCATCCCATGTTGATGGCATGCCATCCTTACCCGTCAATGTGCGGATAAGCTCTGGGTATTCGGCGCCTTGGATGAAAGCGGCGCGAACCAGATCTTCACTTATGTTGCCGAGACTTAGCTTTTTGGAGTTGAAGCGGGTGATGAAGTCTAGTAAAGATTCATCCTCCTCTCTAACGCAGTTGAGGATCGTCCACTGTTCTTCAGTGTATTTCCTCTGTTGGCTGAAGTGCTGGCTGAACTTGTTCTGAAAGTCCGCCCAGTCATATATGTGGTGGACCGGTAAACGATCGAACCATGCCCTGGCCGCTCCAACCAGAGTCATCTGGAACATATAACACCACGTGGGTTCCGTCCGATTACTGACGGTTGCCCCCGCAATGAATCTGTTCAAGTGGTCGTCTGGGTCGGATAGACCATCATAAGTGCCAATGTTGGACATTTGTTTGGCACTTCTCGGGGCGATTGCTTCCGCAATGTCCCTTGCGAACTTTGACTTTCCTGCGTTTGTAGCAGTTGGCCTAAAGGTTTTGGAGAAGTCACGCGGGTTTCTCTCCGCATTCGTTGGTTTAAAAGCTTCCCCAAAATTCCTTTTCGGCTGGAAGTCCGTGTCCTTACGCTTCCCTTTCGCCTTATGGCGAGGGTTTGCGTCGGTATCGGATTCTTCCCTCTCGTCGTCTGAGTACTCGCCCTCGCTGTTCATATTGAGATGTTGGCGAGTACTGCCGAATTCGTCAGCCTGTTGAACTGAACGCAAGCGTTCGTCCAATTCAGCTTGGAACTCTCTCTGACGTGCTTCGGCCCACGCCTTCACTTGATCTAGTGTTTGGCGAGGGACCCTCGTTCGTTTTTCCAACTGGGCATCGGTGAACCCCAGTGGAATATTTACTGCACTTGCCCCGGCTTGAGTAGTCGGGGTAGTGTTCGTAAGAATTGTATAACCGCCGGTGTTCCCCCCAGTTGCTGGGGTTGTGGTTACCGGGGTTTCTTGGTCGGTTACTGGCCTTAGGACCGGAGTAACGTTAACCATTTCTTCAGAAATTTTGAAAAAACTAACTTAGTTCTAGCTTTTATGCACGGATGGCGCCAATGAAGAAACACTAAGTGAACCCACGGGCAGATTATAGATAATCTGGGGGTTAAGTAATGTTTCCCACGAGGATGAGGTCCAGCAGAGAAGGTTGTTCTTCTGGAGACCTGCAAAACAGACACCGTAAGCTCGTCACTGAGAAGGGGGGGTTCCTCCTTGTGACCACCCTCCGGCGTGAGAATCAGACTAGATTGCTCTGAATATAAGTGTATATTAAGAGATTGCTAGATAAGATTGAGATATCAGATCATGTCCTTACCATTCCAAGGTGTTGGAGTATTTATAGCCGAAGGTAGGTTTCCAAGAAGGTACAGCCGGCTGAATAGTAATCCTGTTCCACCAACAGTGGACTACGCACAGGCCATACTGGTTGGTGGATAGGCTACGGCCAACAGTAAAGGTCGGCTGTACACTGTTCCTTTACTGCCGGCTACGCACTGTTCCACCAACTGTAGGCTGCGCACGTCCCATCGTAAGGGTTGGTGAGTAGGCAGCGGCTAATAGTGACAAACAGTACTAGAGGGTGCTCCTCCTCGTATTGTTGTCGGTGAGCTGTCACCCTGTGATTGGTTCATGGGCTGCTCTGGTCAAATTGTCTGTTCCGCCCATACCTTAGTAGGTATAGTACGAAAGACCTTCCAGAAGCATACGGACTGGCTCATTTAGGCGGGAGTATTCCCGCCTTACTCATTCCTTCATGTGACTACTGACGTGGCTAATGCCTTGTGCGTGTAGCCTTGCTGTTAGTGCGGGTAGCCTTCCCTGAAGGCTTGTATCCGCAGCTGCGGGAACAGGCGGGGTACTTCACCATTGGGAGGCTTTCCCTGCGGGTACAGCTGGCGTACTGCGCGTAAGGTTCTTTGAGCATGGTGGGTCCTGCTGGAGCAGTTGGTCATTGCGCAGACGTCCCTGTTCAAGGTGAGTCTTGCGGGTCCAACTGGGCTCTGGTGGGACCTACCTCTTCAGTTTAGACAAATGTATTGTATGTGAACACAATAGATGACTCTTACAGTTGTTTTTTTGGTTAAACGGTATAAGAAAGATAAACACAACTAATTAAACACAAAAACGCATCAAGTATTTTCTAATCGGATTTACTTTCAGAGACGTGATTTTCCACTCTAATGTTGATCGTGTGATAGGCGACACCCAGTAGTTGCATGCACTATAAATCAGATTCCAAATAGTATATAGAATCCCAAACGTTTATCTACGATTGTTCTATAATACAGTAAATAAGTTTATCCGATAGCACACAACAATAGTTGCAGTACATATATAGCATATGATTTAAGTGAAATAAAATAGTACATAAATTATTAATTCCAAATATATGAAAAAATATATTCCAAATATTAAACAATAATAATTGCAGTACACAGCAATTGATTAACGTGAAATAATGTAATAGATGAATCAATTCCATATCTTTAAGGTCCCCCCACCCAGCCTTTTATATATATATCTATACCATTGTTTTGTAATGCCCTGAATAAAAAATATATAGGAGATAATATGATCCGATAGCTGACAACAAACTAATGACCATTGGTTTTAGTTTGATTTTTCAAATATATGATTTCCTATAATTTATGCATAACATTATAAAATAGTGGTTAGTAAAGTATGGTTTTTGTGAGGTGGGAGAGGGCTTTTAAAATTTGGAATTCTAATTTTTGTCATGCATGTGTTTAAAATATTTTATGCATTGGAAGGTACGTGCGTACCTAGCTTGAATTTGGTACGGATTTAATATACTCTTAACTCTAGTCTACATTTCAGGACTTCGACCCTTAACTCCTTAGGAATTGACCAACATATGATACACCAAGATATCGTACGTTGAGCTAAATTTCCTTTTGGTGCTACGTTGATGATGATGCACGTTACACAGAATGACAGACCGCATCAAATTCATATACATTTACATTTACATTTGAGACTATATATCATGCTGCACATTACACCATACATGATAACGTATATTTGTTGCATGAAAAAAATCTAATAATAGCATCACGTTAGAACAAGACATGTGACCTGTGGATATTACTAAAGTATATAATATTTTCGGATGAGAAAAAAAATCTAATAGTAACATAACGCCTTTTCGCTATCTCGTAAACATGCCACCCACCACCACCGCCGTCCTTTCATCCTCCAGTTTGTCCCACCAGACTTCCTAGGCAGCTAACCATCCCCATCGACTTCCCCCACTCCGAATCCACCACCTACAACGTTCATCACTCTAACACCCACCACCACCGGGCCTCAATAAAGCTTCGCCCTTGGTTGTCTAATGATCTTCAATCACCATCAACATCTATCCTATCCTTGTCTATAATCTCATTCCTGCTGATTCACTAAAAAAAACATTATGAAAATACGTCAGCTAAAGCTGATGAATGACACATACAAACTCAAAGAATTTTCATACAACGTTTTAACAACAAACTACAATAACTTTGTAACGATTCAATAGGTCCTCAAACCCAAGTTTGTCAACTAAACATACACAAACTATGTTGTGGTAACCCATGTTACCTACCGGGGTTAGTATGGTTATAGACCACTACTACATAAATAGGCAAAAGCGATCAAAATTTGCGACTAACCAAAATGGTCACAAAATTAGTGACCGATTTGCGTCTAAAACATTATCGGTCGCAACTTTAGCGACCAATATCAAACTGGTCGCAATATCAGCGACCAAAACAAAATTGGTCGCAAAATTAGTAATCGAAAGTTTCCGGTCGTTAATCGGTCACAAAAGTATCGACCGAAGTTGTTTCAGTTGCATATATGGTTGTTGGTTTTATAAAATAAAAAAAACATTGAAAAAGAAATTAATTTGGTCGAAAAGATGGTCGTAAATTTTGCGACCGATATTTCTTCAGTTACGAAAACAGCGACTAGGACAAATCAGTCGCAAAATTAGCGACCGAATATTCCAGTCGTTAATCTGTCACAAATGTACCAACCAAAGTTTTTTTGTTTGCAAACATGGCTGACAATTTTAAAAATAAAAAAAATCATAAAAATAGAAATTAATTTGGTCGCAAATTTTCTGTCCGAAAATTGTTCGGTTTCAAAAGAGCAACACAAACATAATCCATCAAGAAATCAACGACCTAGAATTGCAAATAGTACTATAAGTGGATTTGATTTGGTAGTGATATACGAAACATTATATATATATATTAATTTGCAAGTCACCGTTATCTCACATATTCATACTGTAGATGAGGAGTACTATTTCTTTTGCTGTTTGTACAACTTCATTCTTCTGATGCCACGTTGCAGTAATATAACTAACTTATAATTTGTCCCCTACTGACACATAACTTTTTCATTAATCTTTGTGTGTAGCTTCCAATCCATTACCATCTGTTCAACAACGGCGACATGTCTTCAACCTCAGTTTTGTCACTGCTGTTATTTTGACCTAAACCTGATCAGAGATTAGTAACCTTTAGTATTCGGGCCGATTTCTAGGGTTTAAGGCAATTGGAGACTTATAAGAAACCGCATATTAATTCAAATATGATCTTACTCAGGTTACTTTTGTATATTGGTGATATTTAAGTTGTTGAAAATAGGCCTTTAGGTTGTGCTTTTAAAGATGCACACCATGTGTTCGATGAAATGTCAGTTGCTTTCTTAGCTTTTGAAGTATGTGTTTTAAAGGCATTTTGGCCTTGAATATGTTTCTTTGTTGCTTTACAATCGTGGTTGTCTATTTAAGCTATGTATTTACATAGCATAGGCGTTTGTTATCTATGTCATGTACAACAATGTTCATGGCCAATGGAAGCACCATGAGCTTAAAGTGAAACACGAAAGCACCCTTCTCTCGGCGTTTGGTAACATCTACAAGGCTCTTTTTAAGTTACCTTTTGGGCGTATTGTTTTTTGTCTTGGGATTTTATATTACTATAATAATTTTGTTATTTACAATGCGGATGACAATCCGTCATATATATAACGGGCCAAATTCTCATCTTTACGCGTTTCTCCGGTTAAAACAATATATAGCCGAAACATGCACGCCTACTTAAATGGGTCAAGTTGTATACGACAAGGTACAAATATAACAAGCTAGAACAACTTCTTGCTCATTCGATGTAGTGAAAGTCACTTTATATGTTTTGATACATACCGGTTTAATAAATGGATATATTTTGGGACTGTGTTTCTTTAGTGTTTATTAGTAACTTTTAAAGTATTGTAGTAATGCTAACAAGTCAAAGTTGGGACCCTAATTTAGAACCACAATGATGTGGCTAGAGATGAAGAACCACAAGTCTAAGTACTGCCGTAACGCACAGATAATCTAAATAGTTGATCAAATGTTACCTCGCACGGGGTAAAAATCCTAGTTAGAAACTAATAATCATTTAGCATGTTATTATTCAATACCATATTGACATTTGTTATATATATTTATCTGTATTTTCAACTTCTTAGAATTAAAATTTTTTATGTAATGATTTTTGTATTTCCGGTTCTGGTTTAGAGAGGCACTACATAGTCACACATATTTTCATCCTATAAGAGCTAATGAATAATAAGAATCGGCTTTCAATAAAGATCCTTCTCCACATTTAAACTGGAGGTGTATTGAAATGGATGAACACGTATAACAACTATATAAATTCATAATAGAAGAACTGTGGAAGAGCACAAATTGAAACGAAGGCAAGAGAATGAGCTGGCAAAGTAACTCTTATGATGAAAATAGACATTGTTTGTATGTCAAAATGTATTCTAAAACGCCACGATAATTATTATTAGATATGATCTAAGTGATAATTATCAACACTTATATATTTGGAAATGGGTTTTCTAAAATATTTGCATTAGTGTGTAAAATAAATTATATGGATAATTTACGAGAGACGTTATTTATTCGATAAGTAACAAAAACGTGTATAAGGAAATAGAACAAAATTGAAAAGGGATTTTGGGGGGAAAAGCCCCATGGGGCCGGCCACCTCTCTCTCTCTCTCTCTTCTTTCCTTTTGTTTGTTTCCATAACATGCAAGAAACATGTATGGATGTGTAAGAAAAATCACTTCAAGCATACAGTTTTCTCTCTCACACACATAATTGCTCTCTCTTCTTTTCTCTCCATCTCCAGCTGAGAACAAGAAGAAGAACAAGAACAAGGGTTGTTCTTGGATCAAGTGTAAGACCCTAGCATCTTGGGTGTTTGTTGATTAAGCTTGTCGGGTATACAAGCTTGAGGAGTCCTTTCCTTGGATTATAGTCGTTCAACCTCATTCATCCCTTTCATTCTAGGATTTGAAGGTATGTATATTAAACACCCTATGGTTGTTCTTGATAGCATGATAATTATATATGGATCCTGGATTGGGTTTAACATAAATCGGTTTATGTGTAATGGTTAACAAGATTTTAAACTAATATCTTCCGCTGCGTTTTCCTTAATAAATGGTTATTTTGGACTTTGATAATCTTGCTAAAACCCAACACCGTTTTCGTTTTCGGAAAATTTAAATCAATATAAAAATATTATTTATCTTTCTTTTAATTATTATATTGTTTATTATAATTATTATTATTATTATTATTATTATTATTATTATTATTATTATTATTATTATTATTATTATTATTATTATTATTATATTGGTTATATAAACTTTAACTTTGAAATATATACGTTTTTAATCCAAAACTAAACTCTTGTCCAAATAATTTTTCACCTTTAATCTTCAGGGACTAAAACGCAAATATTATTAATATTATTATCATATTCTTTTTCTCTCCTAAACCCGTTAACCCAAGATACTATCCGTATTGTGACCCGTGACCCGATGTATAGTCTTAGACCACAATTTTCGCGTTTAGTTTGGAATTGATTTGGATTATCGTATACCTTACCTTGTGCGGCCTCACCGACACACTAATTTGGTTAAGTCGATCAAACACGATTCGTTCCTAGTAAACTTCAGCAGACACAAAGTTTGGTCTCGTTATACAAATAAACGTCCAAATAAACCCAATTAAACTTGCAGTCACAATCATTCAACCCTAATCGTCCTTACCCTTATGTTTAATTACATTACAATCTATCACGTTTGTTGTTCTTGATCTTCGCTTAGGCCGGCTCGTAATATTCATAACTAACCCACCCCCGATCGCGTTTTGAGGTAATTGATTAGTTCATTATGTTCGTCTTTTTCTAAGGATTGAAAACCCTAACCTTAATCAAACCAACATCAATCGGATTAACCGATTGATGTTGTTAGGGTTTACAAGGTATTTCTGTTCAGGTTCTGTTCATTTATCTTTAAGTGTTTTGTAAGATTAGAACACCAGGTCTAGTTAGCTCAGTTGGTTTGTGTCTTGGTTAGGGTGTGGCAGGTCGCGGGTTCGAGACCCTGCCACCCCCCGTTTTTGCTGGATTTTTGAATTTTAAATCAATTTATTAATTCATATAAATCATTAATTTATCAATTAATTTATAACATATAAATATATTAATAAATCAATCTATTTGTAGGACCGACATAAACCGAATTCTTAACCGATCCTACTTCCCGAGATTTGGTTATATATATTAGTTATTGGTTAAAGGTTTTTAATTTAAAAAGGGTTTTAACGTTATATATTCACACATATAAAATACATATCACGTTAATCTACGTATTTAAAAATATAGTCCGAGTATTTTGTAAAAGATTTCAGTTTTTCAAATTTTTTAAAATATTTATTTAAAAGCTATCTTTATTAATAATAAACATTAAATGTATTTTTAAGTTTGAAATAACTATTTAAAATAAATTCCTTTATATGATCCATCCAAAAGTGTGATAAATATTTATTTAAGTATTTTATATAATTAAATCATATTATAAAACTTTGAGAATAAAATTAATAATAAATCTCTTAATACTTAACTTTTGTAAGCGTATACCCGATCATCAAATTTCGAACCTCTACTTAGTTGTAGACTCTTTAATCAATTTGTATTTATTCCTCAACTATTGTTACTTAGGACTTCTTGTCGGTATCATTCCCGAAGAGCTTCGTTTACCGCATTCTTTCCTAACTTGCTTAATCGTCAAGGTGAGTACCACATTCCCCTATTTTACTTGTTTTTTCACGTTTTGGGGACATATGCGTAAATATACTTTTCATATATACTTATACTCAAAACTGCAACTATTGTCTTGTGTGTTAACAACTTATACCTTACTTGTTTATGTGCTTATTTGCTTTGTATGCTTCCGCATTCCAAGAGGTCCAACATAATCTCAGTCTAGTATGATCATACGCTAGTCGTTATAGCCTTTGTGCTTCTCGACATCTCAGTTATACTTTCTCATTTGGTTAATTTATTATTCTCATATGACTTGTTGCAATTACTTATTTTTATATATACTATATGTACATCCAAACTGGTGTGTTGCTCACTCAACCTTGTGTTGACAAAACTATTTTATTTTCAATGCATATGCAGGTTATCGCGTGACGTGATTATCAAGATTGTTTGAAGCAACTTAGGATGAATGTTAGAGAAAAGATACAAGAAATTAATTTTGTATGTTTAATGTAATTGTTTATTTATTAATTTGGTGTACATGAATATTTTTTTGAAATTATTAAATAGATATTAAAACTTTTAATGTTGCATTATAGTAACCTTAAGAGTTGTGACAATCAGTTTGCGCCCCGGCATTTCCGCCGTAGGTTGGGGTGTGACAGATTGGTATCAGAGCCAAAGGTTTAAGATAGGTCGTTAGAAAATGTCTTAGACACATGTTTAGGAACCCTATACGTGCCTATCTGTTTGTCTTATGTGTTCAAAATTAATTGTTTACAGCTTTCGAAGATAATTATTTATTAATTACTGTATTGTTATGCACACACACACACACACAAACTCCGAGGCTATGCCTCAACATTCAAAGAAAACTTTTCAGAAACTAGATTGCTTTTATTTTCGGGAAATTCCTTAAGAATTCCCCCATGTTGTTTTCACTCGTACACCTTAAGGCTAGGTTATGTGGCATGTCCCTACGATAAATGAAAGGGGAAGAGAAACTGTGAGTTGGACACTGGCAAAACGATTCCAAGAACCAAAGGTAAGACGCTATTCCTTACCTGGGTGATAACCTGACCACGGTACTCAACCCTATGGACCCGAGTGAGACCCATAAATGCCATATGACCGACACCTTAGGTTAATTTTAACCAAATTCACGGCGATTCGTGGCTAAACTCGGTTTTCCCGATTATTGTGTTCCGTTATTTAAATGGTTAGTTGGGTGAAAAATCCATGGAACCCATGGGCACTCCTGCTATTCATTTCTTAACTTGTTTTCGTATTTTTTTTGGAGTAATCAAACGTGGTGATCCACAAGATATTCTGACTAGCCATATTTATTTCGATAGTTTGTTATTTAGTTTGGTCGGTTAAAACGCCGTGTAACGCTCATTGGGCCGACAAACTTCATTTCATTGTTAATTCGTTAATTAGTTGGGACAATCAAATTGTCATGTAACGCTCATGGGCTGTCCAACTCAGTTTTTATTCGTTAGTTCGTTAGGCCATTCAAATTGCCATGGAAAACTCATGGGAGGCCAACATCCACAAGTTATATTTCGTTAGTTTGTTGTAAACTTAATAATCTAAATTTTAAACTGACTTAACTCCTCATGTAGTCACCACATATTAAACTTATTGACTACATCATTTAACAACTATTTACGCAATGTACCCCCCATCTTATAAACTTTTACTTTTAATCCTCATGACGCAATTCCTCTTTACTTCTCAAGACAGCGTTATTATAAGTTATCCACATAGTTAAACATTTTACTATTCTTATGATTCCTCAGTTTATCCTTCATCTTATAATCCTCATTTTTTGGTCCCTATGGAATGCCCAATTCAAGAAACCAACGTTATCCTCGACATCAATCGTTTGATTCTCACGACCATCGCATGGCTGCGTGTATCGCCAAAGAGATAGCTTCTACGATCCCTAGGATAGTGTAAGGCCCCGTTCCCGGTGCCTCACTTTAACGTTGGATTTACTCATAAACACAGTTCTACAAATCAGAGTTTATTAAAACTTTCGCGGAATATAAAACTTTAACCGTTTATTACAAAACATTTAATCTTTTCTTTAAAACCATAACATAAATCATCATATTAAAACATCATTTCTTCCATCTTCAAATGGCAGCCATTCGATCCATGCCATGTGCCAACCTCATGCTAGCTCTTTAATCATATTCACCTGCGTGCATACTAAAAGTCAGCTACGCTGAGTGAGATCTAGTTAATCAGGCGACATACAATACATACACATATCTTACATACATACATATCTTAATCTTGTATAAATATTCATAAGAGGAACGTCACATAATATCTATTAAAAGAACTATTACTATTACCCCTACTATTTATATTCTTCATAGAAGGACACTATATATATATATATATATATATATATATATATATTCTCCATAGAAGGAACATCTTATATACTTCCAGAGAAGGAACACTATGCTTTCCATTAAAGGAACACTATGCTTTCCTCAAAGAAACACTGGGCTTTCCATTAAAGGAAAACTATGCTTTCCATCAAAGGAACACTGGGCTTTCCATTAAAGGAACACTATGTTTTCCATCAAAGGAACACTATGCTTTCCATTTAAGGAACACTCTATATATTATACGTAGAGGGAACTCTATAAATAAATTATCATTTAATATCCATATAAGGAGACAATCATCACTATTCTTGGCAATACATGCAATATCCGAAGATCGTTCACGTATCGACAAGCAATCAATCGTATCTATCACATATATCATACATGGCATACACTTACCATTTAAGGTAAGTGTATTAACTGTCACATCGAGTATGCACACAGCCCCGAAAACATAACAAGGAATGGGGCTAGAAACTCACCTGAACTCAGTTACTTCTTCCGTTAATGGTTACTCCTTTCTTTGGCTGTGCACGACTAGTTGTATAACAATTATACGTATTGATTACTATCACTTTTCATATCGTGTTTCTAGTTAAATTATTACCCTCAACGAACGAGGGTCCGGGGGCACCGCCCCTGGCAACGGGGTCTAGGGGCGGCAGCCCCTAGCAGGGTCCAAGGGGCAAAGCCTCTGGCTGGGGTCGAGCTGCCAGGTCAGCTTGGAAAAATTTTATTTCCATTAACTGACTTAACACGTTTTCCATTAGAATTTTAAATCATTTTCTAATTCTCTAACTCATTAGCTATAACGAATTAAGCCTAATTCGTTATCAGATCACGATCTAATTCGTTATCAATTCACAGTCTAATTCGTTACAAAATCCTCCTTCATTCGCTATAACGAATGGCCTAGTTCGTTATCTCAATTAAAACGAATTAAGTCTGATTCGCTAACTGAATCGTTACCTTATCTTCATCTGATTCTGTAAGTCCCGAATCTGGATCACTACAATATGATATCAACCAAACGAGTATTGGTGCAGAATACCAACACTTGGTGATTCAAGGATACAAATAAGAACTAGTAAATAACACAAGATTGCTTCAAAACACACGTATATTATTGAATACGTCAGGTGCTTAAGCACTCACAATACTCGATCACAATACTGGGAATGAACAAACTTTAACCCTATACATAACATGACTATATATAGGTATATCAACCAACTAGGCCGGCCCAACCAACCAAATGCCCACCGAGAACACATTAGTGTTCTCGGCTCACACCCAAACACAAGACTCAAGCCCAAATAGCTAGAACTAAATACAAACTAAGCTCAAACCACCAAACTAGGCCCAACAATCTCCCCCTTGGTTTGTAGCTTTATCTTTAATCTTGCTCCATGTAATCAATGTCTGCATCCTTCAACGCTCCAGCCCAGAACTTGTTGTTGATGATAGACGCAACCATTTTTGTGTATTCTTTGGCAGCTGCTTCAAATATTGGATCGGATGTAATCTGAAATGTGCTGAGAGTCTTGATGTCCCGTTCTCCAAACTTCAACAAATCCTTAGGGTCGACAAAACGGTATTGACCTTTCCCCTTTTGTAGCTTGGAAATGGCCGTGGTAGTGATAGAATCATAAAACCAGAATCTCATGTTCTTTAACGTACCATCGGAAATGGCATCTGGTACGGGAATGTAAGTAGCTTTCTTTGTGGGAGGCGACATTACATTCACCATTGTTTTTCCTGTCCTCGGATCTTTAACGCCATTAGCTTTCTTCAAAACTGACTCGGCAGTCTTCATATTCGAGAAGCCTCTATCGACTTGTCTCTTCAAAAAATCCCAGAATTCTGATCCCCGCTTGTCATTTGATGGATTTGTAAATGGAGCATTTATTAAGTCACTCAAATACACTTTAGACCATGAACCAAAGTCTTTCATCTTTTTATAGTACTCCATTGTTCCTGACTTTCTCTTAACCCACCATATATTCTTATCTGCATCGAAACCCCAGGATAAAACTCCAGATCGATCACTGTATTTATCAGAGAATTCCTTTTGAAGCGTAACAACAAATCTCTCTGGGTGATCTGATGATACAACATTCTGATCGGAGTTCTTCATTACCAGCAGCTTCTTCTTTCCCTTTTCAAGTAGTCTCTTTTTAATTCTGCCAGATTTTTCTTTTGTGACAGATGGTGCATCCAAGTATTGCTTTAGAGACTCTGATTCCTCTTGTCGACTAACACCAATGTTATCGTCTGGACGAACATCAGAATCTTTGTCTTGATCAACAGTGGGAGTTTGATATACCATATCTTCATTAGTTTTAAACTCATCTCCAAATTTCTGAACTAGCTTTTGTTGGAGATCGAGATACATTGTTGTTAAACCTCCCATGTCGGACTGCAACTCTTTAATTTTGGAGTCTTTATCTGAGTTGCTAGCCTCAAGTTCCTGAATACGAACATATTTAATCACTGAATCTTGCTCGAGTTCAAAGACTAGTCGTTGTAGTGCCTGAACATCCACAGGAGCGTTCTCAAAACCACTCCTTTTCCCCTGTTCTAAAAATAGTTCTCCTGCATAGCAAGGATTTGAGCAACTTTATCTGAAACACCTGAACTTGATTGACCCTCAACAGATGGACCAGATGAACCAGAGGGAATGTCTGAGGGGTTTGAGCATGGAATTTCTGTCTCAAAATCAAAATCACTGACAAAATCACAAAACAGCAATTCCTGGAAAGATGGTTTAGCAACGGGTTTGATAGATGATTCTGGTGCTGGTATAGGTGTTGATTCTGGTGCTGGTATGGGTGTTGATTCTGGTGCTGGTATGGATGTTGGTGCTGGTGTTGGTGTTGGTGCTATGATGGTTGTTTCGACTCCACTGTCCAACTCGCTAGATCTCAAATCATCCCTTTTTCGTTTACGATGAATGAGATCAGCAGCTGGTTCTTCAACATAATCTTCCTCAATGTTTTCAGTAACTGTCTGAGGAGGCTTCAGAGCAGCTGACTGAAATAAAGCTTTAGCGGCTTCAAGGGTTTTCAATCTTTCATCATCAGTGAGGGTGGTTGACTAACGGTATTCTTCTTCTTCTTCTTCCTCATCATCAGAAATTTAAAATGTTGCAACATGTAGTTGAACGGGCACCACGTGCTCGTCAGCAACCTGAGCTACGACAGGCTCAGCTTCGGTCTCAGCAAAACGACCGAATTTTACTAGGGGTTTTAATCCCCTATACATCACTTTGGCTCCCTTCCTTGACTGCTTCATTAATCCAAAGAAATTGGGTCCCATAGACTTCATGTCCAAGGTCTCAACAGATTTAACCAGGTCGGTGTAATGAGAATCAAAAATCATCTGCAAGAACCTTGGATACATCAAGAACATCTCCTTCTTCTTTGCCCTTAGATTGCTCATCATTTCATTGAAAACGAATTTGGAATAGTTGTAATTCCAATCCATGATCAGAGCAGCAACGGCAAACATTTGGGTGTGACTGATCTCATCTGAACCTCCCTTTCTTCCCGAGATACATGTAAAGAATATGTGCAGTAGGTATCTCCAGTATGGGTGAAACAGCTTCTTGATTGCTGGTGGATAGATACCTTCGTAACCCATTCTTGTAAGAACTTCAGTAACTTCAGCAACCGAGTACTCTGTTGGATAGTCGGATTGATCCCCAAACAAGAGTACCTCTCTGATAATGGCTTCAGTAACAATAACCGGCTTTGTTTTTATTTTGGAGTCGATTGAAATAACTCCATCTGCCCCTTGTGAATTGATCTTTGCATTGTTCCAGAAATCAGTAACCATCTCTTGCAAATGACAGGATTTTCCCGAAGTGCATGAGAGATCCTGCATGTATTGAGTCCAACTATCATTGACTTGAATTCCTTGTGAGCCATTGGTGGGTCATACAGGTGGCCAGCTATATTATGAGTATCCACAAACTTTAACGAGTTTTGATCAGTCATATCTGCACCAAGCGTATCAAGTTAGATATCAAATATATTGGCTTGATAGTGTTTAACAATTCTCATAATTAGAAGAGGACTTGAATTAAAAAGTACAAGCCCAAAGAAAACACATTTGACGGCCCAAAAGGTATTAATTGGCCCAAATACACAATACTGTGTAATTTTAGGCCCAGCCAGTGAGTATAAAGCCCAGTATGAGGGATCTCGGTCAAACCAATGAGTTCTCGGTCAACAATAACAATGAAAGTTAGCCGAGAACTGAGGTTCTCGGTCAACATTTAACCGAGAGCAGGATTTCTCGGTCAAGATTTGACCAAAAACGTAGTTATCTGCCATGATGAGGAGTTCTCGGTCAATGAAAGTCAAATCGAGAACTCCTTGCCAGCTGGGGACAGAGAACCCCTTCGGATTCCACCTCGGAAAAAGTGTAATCGTCTTCACCACTGAGATCCCTAAAAACCACCATTAAACCTGCAAACTCAAATTTAGTTCCTTTTTGTTTATCAGTCACTTTCATTATCTCATTTAATAAAAATGAAGAATTTTTAAACTTTTCAAGTTTATTTTTCAACTCAAGCACCTCATTTTCGAGTTCAGTGATCTTAGTTTAAGATTTCAAGATCTCCTGAAACTGTCGATCAATAATTACCAACTTTTCTAAAACTTCGGGTTTAAGATCATGATTACTATTAGATAATGCCTCAGTTTTTATTTTAGATCTTTGTTCCAGATTTGATGCTTGTCTATAGTTATCACGAACTATAGCTAAGTCTTTCACCAGTGTCTCAATGTGATGATGAATCAATTCAAGTTTAGACATACTTTGATCACATTGAGAGCATTGTGAAATCACAGTTTCATTCACAAACTCTTGACTTACATTAGCAGGTTCAACTACAATAGGAGTAGGACTAACCTCTTCGATTTAAGCTATACAAGCGAAAGAATCTTGTTGCTTCTGGCTTGAAATATCATAATCAGTCTCAGTATCTGACTCATCACTTTCTTCAGTCAATCCATCCCCGCTTGCATCCTCACACTGGTCAACTGACTCAAACATGGCCAGGTTCACTTGATTACCATTAGGTGAGTTACCTAACAGCCTATGATTCCATCAATACCCTCAGCAGCATCCAAAGCTTGTGACCTGCCATTTTTAACTGGTTCACCCAATAAGACTTCTCTTTTGACTCAGTTTACTTCTTACTTCTGTCTTGATTTCGGGGTCACGAGTACTCTTTCTTCGGCTTCACACGTTCTTCAGCAAGTGACCATATTCCTAATAGTTATAACATCGAGCCTTTAACTTATCGAATTCAACCCTCTTGTTAAAAGTTGGTAAGTCCTTCCCCATTTTCTGCATAAACTTCTTCTCTTTTCTCATGATCATAGCCATATTCCACTTTAAATCCATTAACTCCAAATCATCAGGATCAATCTGGTCATCGTCTTCATCGGTCAACTCACTCGTAGCAATTTTTCCACCCACCAACTGTTAGATGTCATAAAATCACACATGAAAGCCAAATGTTGTTCTCCTACTTTAATGTTTACTTATGGTGGTCGAGGAATTTGAGAACTTGACCCAGCAGATGGATTACTTGAACTAGATGTCATAAAACATACATTAGGCATGGAATCTCCACCTTATGGAATCTCTTGGTTGTTCTATGAATAAAAAGCAGTGATAGGAACTGAACTGCTACTCATGGGAAGTGAACCCTCATACAAGGAAGGGTCTTGATCATCCTTTGATAAATTTTGAAACCTCAAGTCATATCCCTTTTCTTCAATCTTTTTTATAAATTACATAGCAGTAAGATCATCATTCTTGAATAAATTATTCTCTTTCAATACTAGCAGGAAAGTAGAATATGAACTTGGTAAAGCATTCTTGACAGTGTCAATTTGATCACATTGACTCGGTTCCATCGTTTTATTTGTCATCTCAGAAATTAGATGGAAAACCTCATCAACATCTCCTCAACACTTTCCCCTTTTAATAAACTAAAGTTTCAGAAACGAAACTTAAGCATGACCTTCTTACTCTCTTGAGTACTTCCCACACTCCTCACTCTCAAATGCTGAAATAATGAAGCGTCGATCTTGATACTCACCGCTTGATGAAAAATATTCTCATGTAAATCCATCATCAAGGTTGAGTAAGCCCTTGTCTCAATTTACAAAACTTAATATTCATCATTTGAATGAGAATCAAATGGTTTCTTGGTATAGCCTGTAGTAGGATCACCGAGCATTGGAGGAGAATACATAATATCTAAATTACGAGTAGAGTCATGATGAACAGATCCCAAATGTGCACGAAACATAAGTTCCCACTTTGATAAATCACGCAATTTCATTAGTATTGGGCATTTGGAATGAGACCCGATCTCAGCATCCAAGTGTAACATATGTTGCACAATAGCGTTTTGAGAAGCTAAAGCATAGAAATTAGCCATCTTATGAAATTAATCAAGATTGAAAGTTATGAGTTGAAACTGTCAATATGTAAAAGATAAGGTAATGAATGGAAATACTTTATGAACGAATGAGATTGATTGGGTAATGAATGAGTCTGTCTTGTGTAACAAATGTGTGATAACTGAATGACGAATGCGATATAACGAATGTTGCTGTTTAAATGAATGAATAATAAAGAACATGCAATATTATTTAAACGAATGAACAATAGCGTATGAGTGATAATGAATAAGGTTTTAAAAATCAGCGAACATGGCACTGTTCTAATGAATTGGTAGTTGGATTTGAATGACAGCTGGCATAAACGGTTACATCCGTTTCACGAATGAGCAGTTAAGAATGATGAATGAGCATTCATCGTATAACGAATGTGCATTCAAATCTTCAAATCTTCATCAATTTTCCAAATTCAAACCGATACCAAACCAAATACATACCACACTAAAACACATAAATATCTCATCAAAAACTCAACCAAAATCCACAAATAACTAGTCTAAACACTTATCTACTCAATCCGAACACAATTAAACTAATCCAAACCTTAAAATCAACTCCAAACACAATCAATTTTGACCAAAATCACTCAAATCAACACTCGTTTACCGCCAATACACTTAATCCTTCAATTCACTTGAATGATACCAAACTAATACAATTAAACTTCCACAAATGATCATACAATTACGAGCAATTCGAACATCAAATTGATATCATTTATCACGTTTCCAGTGTATAATTGATCAATTTATAGTACGTACAGTTCTGAATTCAACTTCAATACACTTAACAATCAATTACTACGTCAACTGATTCGTAAACTCTTCCTAATCGCTAATCAATCAGACACAAGCTCTTATACCACTTGTGAAACAGGTGTACGATTGATTACGACATCAATACTATTACGGATCTAGTCTTCGATATGATTTACGATTAGTAATATGTTACTGTGTGCACTGTGTGTGTTGAGAGGTAAAGCGGACAGCATAATTCCAAATACACCCTAAAACTAAACATATTGGAATATAACATCATTTCATATGGTAATGTGATAAGAAAAGGTTGATTATGTTGGAAAAGGTCGACCACTGGATAATTTGGTTGATTTTTATATTAAAGCTTTTGATCGAATCTAACCCTCAAAATCCATTACAATCCTTTTAAAAAGAGTGTCCTTTTTAGTCATTTTGGTTTTCTGCAACACATAACCTAATCCAAACATTTTTTTTAAATTCATAAGTTAATTTTGTTGATCTTTATACTACAGATTTTGATCGAACTCGGTTTTCAAAATTAATTCGGCTAAATGGTATGGTAAATCCTGAGTAATTGTTTTTTTAAACGATTAAATAAACAAAATGGTTAAGTTGTTTTTTCTAAGTCTCTAGGGAAATTATATGAATCTTCCTGTGAACAATGAGATCAATATATGTAACGTACTGTAGCATAAACGTATAGATTCTGTAATCTATGTGACGGTAGGCTCGACCCTTTAGAATTTATGGTCGGTTTGACTGTTGACTTGTTTGAAATTAATGAATTTGTTCTATGTGGGACACATCTTAGGGTCTTGTAAATATAATTAAGTCTTGCATAAGGACCGGCATGAAAGGTAGAGTCATACTCAAGTCCCATGTCACTTGACCACAACTTATAAAAACCTACTTTTTGTATGCGTACTACATATATATATATATATATATATATTAATATATCTTATGTATACTTATTTATTCTCACGAAGCTTCGTACTATGTTGTGCGGTGTCGCAGACCTGAATGTTGATGTTAGTGGAAGATAGTTTTGCTCAGCACTATGTTGCGCGGTGCCGCATACCTGAATCTTGAAATAGTTTGTAAATTGTTCAACATGGTGGATTTTTTTATATAAAAAAGGGGGGATCAAAGTATCAAAATCAAAGGCACATGCTTAAGTGTTTAAAAGCAAAATGTTGAATAATATAAAAGCCAAAAGTCCAAAAGCAAAGAACACAAGCAATAGTTATGTAAAGTGCATATTTAAACCAAAATGAAGGAAACTATTGTCGGTCAATCTTGCTTGTAAGGACCACTTTAGAGTTAGTAGATTGTATATTGAGTCAAAACTAATTTTGATCATGTGGCAAAAGATTTAAGTTGAGTTGGGGTGACTTGGTCCAGTAAAACAGTAATGGAACTCAGGGAAGTGGTTTCTAAGATTTTGAGTGTGGATCCCACTAGCTTATACGAACCTAAACTATGTTCGGGTCGCATCCCTCTAAGTAAGTATTACGGGCATGGTTTAAGTGGTCAACAATACCGACAATGGACCAGAACTTACAAATTATGGGTATGCCGATAAGTATTCTTTGGTTGAACCTAGAACGTTTGATCCATATATGAGGCATTAAAGATTCGTGGTTTTATTTTGAGTTTTTAACTTTTTTTATTTAAAATTTTATTTAATCCGGATTTAACATTAAAACTTGATTTTATATAAAAAAAGTTGGTTAATTTTTCTAATAAGAATTGGTTTTGGTTGTTCATAACTTCGTCGAACCATTAGGCAAAGTAACCATTAACTTCGCATGCAGGTTTGTTCGGTTGTAAAAGTGAGTTTAAATGGAATTTTTTTCATTTCGCTACCAAATTTTCCATGCGTGGCTTGATAGAAATGTCTTCTGGCTAAATGCATTCTCCGTAGTTCATATGCATGTTTGCATGCACGTGACAGCACCAGACCATGCTTCATTCCAAACAAACCTAACATGAAGGTGTGGCTGGTAATTAATTTTACATTTTCAGGTATGTAAAGGGTTAGTGTGAACATATCGGTTGTTTTAAATGTGTTTCTAATAGTCGGGTAAGGTTCAAGATGCTAGTTTGTGACTAGTTTATGTGGTTTTGGTTTTACTCCAGCAAGCGTGACATGTATTTTTCAAGGGAGAAGCTTGTGTTTGTTTGTGTTATATGGAAATGGTTGGATTTGTTGGGTTTGCATTTTCTAGTGTTTATTACACGTTGTATGAATTGGGTGTTGATCCCGAGGAATAGTTGAAGAGACCAGGTTCAACTTCTTTAGGCGAAGTTACTTCAACTTCTCCTGACGCCTTAACTTCTTTCAGATACTATGCATACGGCAACTAGGTCAAAGTTGGTCAACACTTGTTAAACCCTCCCGGCGAACTTACACGAACATTCAATATTTTTCAACTTTTGTAAACGGACTTTTCGTTCATGTCATACAGTGTAAGAACGTTTTACGAAGACAACTATATAACTCTATACTCTAACGTTGGATCGTTTGTGAGTTATGGACAAAAATAGGTTTTCAACCTAAACCAAGTTAAAATCGATATCTAGAACAAGTTGTTACATAATTTGATTTCATATATGTGTTCATAGGTACTTATATTGTTTGAGATGATCTACAATTTCGTTTAAATCTGCATATATCGTGATTCTGATTCTTCTGGTGAACAACCGCTATTAACGGCGAAGTTGTTCATTAGGTGAAGTTAAGATGATTAACTTTGCTTGCTAACTTCGCCTAAGCTGGTAACCAGCAAAGTTAACAGCAGTTTTTTTTTATAATGTTCTCCTACATCCATCATCTTTACACTAAATCCCCCCGCGAAGCACAGGGAATCCGACTAGTTTTATAAGAGATAACTGGTATGGTATTTATAGCAATGGCACTACTCTATAATACCTTAACAAACAACGGTAAAGTTAGAATACAAAGGGAAACAAAAATGAGAAGTGCGAGAATGATATATGACACACAAAAAACCCCTTAAAAATAAATTCAAAAAACTAATAAAAAATCATAACTCAAAATATAAATAAAAAATGAAAGAATTTTAAAAACAAAAATGTTTCCGCCATCATTCCCATTAAAAAAAATAATAAAAAACAATTGACGAAAATACACAATGCCGAGATCAAAGACACAAAGACGGAAATGAACAAAAAACATAATTATAACTAAAAAAGACACAATATATCACAAAAATACTTTTTGGGAAGCCCGTCCCCACCGTGCTCACGGCCCGGCTGGCCTGCCAACAAATTCGCTCATGATCAAGTTACAACCTAAAATCTATGACCATATTATATTTATAACACAATGCCGAACAAAATATAGCACAGTGTTAAGTAATATAACACAATATAAAGAATAAAAAGACACAATGGCAAAAAAAGACACAATCAATGACGAATATAAACCCAAAACACAATGATAAACAAGAAAGACACAATGATCATTTTCAACTCACCATTGTGTTTTTCTTTTTTTAGAGCGAGAAGGACGGTGGAAACATTTTTGTGTTTTTAGCTTTTTGGAAACACAAAAATGTTTTTACATTTTTGTGGAAACATTGTGTTTATTCCCATTAAAAAAATAATAAAAAACAATTGACGAAAATACACAATGCCGAGATCAAAGACACAAAGACGGAAATGAACAAAAAACATAATTATAACTAAAAAAGACACAATATATCACAAAAATACTTTTTGGGAAGCCCGTCCCCACCGTGCTCACGGCCCGGCTGGCCTGCCAACAAATTCGCTCATGATCAAGTTACAACCTAAAATCTATGACCATATTATATTTATAACACAATGCCGAACAAAATATAGCACAATGTTAAGTAATATAACACAATATAAAGAATAAAAAGACACAATGGCAAAAAAAAGACCCAATCAATGACGAAAATAAACCCAAAACACAATGATCATTTTCAACTCACCATTGTGTTTTTCTTTTTTTAGAGCGAGAAAGACGGTGGAAACATTTTTGTGTTTTTACCTTTTTGGAAACACAAAAATGTTTTTACATTTTTGTGGAAACATTGTGTTTATTCCCATTAAAAAAATAATAAAAAAAAACAATTGACGAAAATACACAATGCCGAGATCAAAGACACAAAGACGGAAATGAACAAAAAACATAATTATAACTAAAAAAGACACAATATATCACAAAAATACTTTTTGGGAAGCCCGTCCCCACCATGCTCACGGCCCGGATGGCCTGCCAACAAATTCTCTCATGATCAAGTTACAACCTAAAATCTATGACCATATTATATTTATAACACAATGTCAAACAAAATATAGCACAGTGTTAAGTAATATAACACAATATAAAGAATAAAAAGACACAATGGCAAAAAAAAGACACAATCAATGACGAAAATAAACCCAAAACACAATGATAAGCAAGAAAGACACAATGATCATTTTCAACTCACCATTGTGTTTTTCTTTTTTTAGAGCGAGAAAAACGGTGGAAACATTTTTGTGTTTTTACCTTTTTCGTTTTTTATTAAATTTTGAGTTGTGATTTTTTTATTAATTCTTTTTATTGTTTTTGTGAGAGGTGTTTTTAAATGTTTATAAATTCTTCTCATTTTTATCCCCTTTATAGAATAGCTTGACTCTTACAAACAAAACATTAGCCAGTTTGTAAACATTAGCCAATCCCAATAATCTCTAGCCTTGATAGCTGCATTGTTAGTTGTTACTACTCAATAATCCCAACAAAAGCAACTTTGTTACTCAATATGAGCATAATAATTTGATCAAAATCCGATTTGTCATCACTAGTTTAACATGGAAACACTAAGATCTGTGAATTACTAATATATATAAAAAGAAAGTTTGGCGACGTTGACATATAATTGGTCCATATGACAATGCTTAATTGGGCCAAAGTTTTTTATATAATTTATGGTTTTTTTTTTTTGCTTTTATTTTTTAAGTTAGATAATTATATTTCTAATTAGTTTTGTATGGTTTTTATTTATTTTATATTATTTTCGATACCGTGACGAATGTGATAGAAACTGACCTAATTTGTGTAGACTTATCGCATTTTGTTTTAGTTCCAGTACCATAACGAAAACCAACCGAATGTCAATTTTGTTTAGTTTCCGTTTTCGTAACGGACGTGAAAAAAAACGACCGAATTTCAATAGACTCACCACCTCAACATCAGGGATCAACAACGCTAGAGTTTTACCAACTGACGCCACCCCAGTTGTCAATCTCAACTTTTATAACTTTTTGGTTTTAGTTCTCGTACAATAACACACGTGACCAAAACCGACCGTATTCACTTCGATTTACCGCCTCAACACTTAGGACCTGTAATGCTTGGGTTTAGCACCGCCCGGATTTACTAACTTGCCCGGTGCAACGCACCGGGTAAAAAACTAGTTATCTATTAAAACAATTTGTGATCACTAGCGTTTCTTTCCAACAAATCTGAGATACACCATACAATGGACAAAATTATCATCATATAAAATTTTCAAAAGGTCATTTAAGATAGTTTGTGAAATCCTATTAGCATAAAAACAATGTTAAATAAAAGTTATGGAACACATAAATCCATGTTTATTTTAGCATAATAAAGCATTACAAACACATAAAAATATATGTTGCGAATAAAACTTGTTTTCTTCGAGTACAATATTATTTGAATAGACAACAGGACCTAGGATTCAAGGATAAACTTCAATTACAGATTGATAGGCTAGAATATGTTTTATATCATAACGAGTGAATCCGGCCTCCTGAAACAAGTAGGACCATTCTTTGGAGGTCCTTTCTTTGCCTTTACTCGTATGAGCCATCATGACCATATCAAGCATCAATCCCACACCTTTAAACCATGATCTTCTTCCCGCCCTACAACTGCATCTACAACAATCAACTTCCCTGTATCTGAAGGAATAGCCTCCCGACATTTTCTTAGTATGGTTATGCAATCATTGTCTGCCCAACAATGAAATATTTTCTACAACCATAAAAAAAAAGACTATATAAATTATGATTACCTACCCGATTTGCTACTTGATCCTACTAAAAATAAAGTTGATATCGAACAATTTAAATTATACCAAACTAAATAGGATGTGTGTGAGTTTGTTTTGTTTCAATTGTGATTTTGTGTTCTCATAATAAAATTTTGTTTAGACAAATGTATTATATGTGAACACAATAGATGACTCTTACAGTTGTTTTTTTGGTTAAACGGTATAAGAAAGATAAACACAACTAATTAAACACAAAAACGCATCAAGTATTTTCTAATCAGATTTACTTTCAGAGACGTGATTTTCCACTCTAATGTTGATCGTGTGATAGGCGACACCCAGTAGTTGCATGCACTATAAATCAGATTCCAAATAGTAAATAGAATCCCAAACGTTTATCTACGATTGTTCTATAATACAGTAAATAAGTTTATCCGATAGCACACAACAATAGTTGCAGTACATATATAGCATATGATTTAAGTGAAATAAAATAGTACATAAATTATTAATTCCAAATATATGAAAAAATATATTCCAAATATTAAACAATAATAATTGCAGTACACAGCAATTGATTAACGTGAAATAATGTAATAGATGAATCAATTCCATATCTTTAAGGTCCCCCCACCCAGCCTTTTATATATATATCTATACCATTGTTTTGTAATGCCCTGAATAAAATATATATAGGAGATAATATGATCCGATAGCTGACAACAAACTAATGACCATTGGTTTTAGTTTGATTTTTCAAATATATGATTTCCTATAATTTATGCATAACATTATAAAATAGTGGTTAGTAAAGTATGGTTTTTGTGAGGTGGGAGAGGGCTTTTAAAATTTGGAATTCTAATTTTTGTCATGCATGTGTTTAAAATATTTTATGCATTGGAAGGTACGTGCGTACCTAGCTTGAATTTGTTACGGATTTAATATACTCTTAACTCTAGTCTACATTTCAGGACTTCGACCCTTAACTCCTTAGGAATTGACCAACATATGATACACCAAGATATCGTACGTTGAGCTAAATTTCCTTTTGGTGCTACGTTGATGATGATGCACGTTACACAGAATGACAGACCGCATCAAATTCATATACATTTACATTTACATTTGAG